>NW_027673647.1:0-200697 GCF_964194415.1 Vipera berus
TTTTATTTATTGCAATTGTTGAGGGCTCAAAAATTGTTTCTGAAAATCAGTCCAGGATTTAAAGCATATCACCCTTCCCCCCCCCCCCCCCCCGCTAAAAAAGCACATCCCAACATAAATCACCTTCTTGAATCTTCTATATCAGGGGTAGGCAACCTTGGCTCATTTATGACTCGTGGACCTCAACTCCCAGAATTCCTGAGCCAGCCACGCTGAGTGAAAAGGGAGAGGTTTCCAAGCTGAGCCATGCTGGCTCAGGAATTCTGGGAGTTGAAGTCCACGAGTCATAAAAGAGCCAAGGTTGCCTACCCCTGTAATCTAAATAGTTTTTTTGGGCATCTGAAAATATAAATTTTCTTTTGGGATACCCCAGTTTCTCCTAAGGTTCAACAATGGTTTCTGTACTACTTGGAGTGCATACTTGTGAAGTCCCTCAGAAGCTTTCATGGCCAAATGTTCTTGGTGTTGAGAAGACCAGATGTTGAGATTTGATATGATTTTGTAATTGACCTATCAGATAGGCCACTTAGCAAACTCTTAAAGATTGAATATCCTTCAACAGCCTTCCATGAATGGGTTTGGCCAGTGCTTTGTTGCAATTATTATTTGTTTTATTATTTGTTGCCTTATTCTTATTTGTTGCCTTATTCTTCTGTATTGTAGGTGGATATTTGGTGGTTCATACCTTGTGGTCATCCAGGAAAAAGTTATATGAGATTAAGTCATCAAATAGGGAGGTTGATGGCCTTTTCAGAATTATGGAGATAGGAGTGGCATCTAAATATAACTAACACTGTCATTGATACAGTGATACATTGAGATTAAATGAACATCCATCAATATTCCATTTCTGTGGTCCAAACATAATAACTTCTTCCAACTCATGAAAGCTACAGTCTTCCTGTAGATCTTTTTTTTTTAATGATTTTGTTGATGTTGCTTTTTGGGCCTTGGGTTTGAACTTTGGGATATGTGCAACTTTCCATCTGCTTGTTATGTAGCAGTTGATCTATTCCCAGGGAAAGAAAAACCAACCGACTGGCAAATTTAGTCAGTAAATTTTCAAAATCCTAAATGCATTTTAAAACTTTGTTAAAATGTTTTATGTCAAGATATAATTGTGAATGTAATTTCTATCCATCCTTTTCTTGGTAATGTGCATTGACTAAACAGACTTAAAATCAGAAGTTTCCTGACTGTGAGAACAATTAATCAGAGGAACGGGTTGCCTTCAAAAGTTGTGGGTGCTGCATCACTGGAGGCTTTTAAGAAGAGACTGGACAACCATTTGTCCAGGATAGTAGTAGGTTTCCTACCTTGAGCATGGGGTTGGACTAGAAGATCTCCAAGGTCCCTTCCAGCCCTATCATTCTGTCATTCGAAGTCTGTGTTTTATTAAAGTTGGAAGTGTGACAAGATGCCACTAGACTTTTGATTTTGGGCTAATATAGACTAACATGGATCTCCTCCTATAATGGGAATAGACTTAGTAATTGGTCTGTCAGTAGAAGTAATAAATTCTGAAGGGTCAATGGATAAAGACTGTGAGGTTGATGGGACAGCAGTCTAGATATTAATGGAGTCTGGATTAATGCAAAGGACAGGGGAGAAGAAGAAAAAATGTGAAACAAAACACGAACAATACACATCCCTGCAGTCTTGAAGTTTTGTGGAGGGTTGTGAATTATAGTGTCTGCTGCCTGAAATCGAATAATGATAGGAGACTATAAAAGAGACTGATTCACATTTTAATGGAATTCCTCAAGTGTTCATGAGTGTATATCTGTTTACTTAGTACTAAAATCCTCATTCCAATTTTGGCTTAAAATTAATCTGAAAAAGTTCTGACAAAAGAAGTGATATACAGGACTCAAACTGAATTCTACTTCCCCTCCAGTACCTATTCAGATTATATCTAACCACAAGAATACATTTTTTATTAGAAATGGACTATCGAACCTAGAATAAAGAAGCAATTTCCTGACATAGAGCAATTAATCAGTGAAACAGTTTGCCTCCAGGAGTTGTGGATGCTCCAGCACTGGAGGTTTTGAAAAAGAGATGGATGGACATCTGTCCAGAATAGTACAGGGCAGGGGTGTCCAACCTTGGCAACTTAGACTTGTGGACTTCGACTCCAGAATTCCTCAGCCAGAAGTCCACAAGTCATAAAGTTGCCAAGGTTGGACACCCCTGCTATAGTCTTCTGTTTGAGAAGACTAGAAGACCTACGAAATCTCTTCCAGCCTTATCATTCTGTGATTCGAAGTTTGTGTTTTATTAAAGTTGGAAGTATTTATTTATTTAGCGTATGGCTGGTCACACACAGAATTAAAAGCACTTCATATTTACAAGTTAGAACAGTTAAAACATTTTTTTAAAAAAAGAAGCAATTATAAAACCTAAGAGGAAAACAGAAATAACATTTCAGAGTTTAATGTCGAGTTTGGAGATCCAGTCAGTAGCTGCCATTGTTACGCAGAGGAAGTCCTTAAAATCTCCTGGGTATCTTCTATTAGTGCATTCCCTCACTATATGTTGGATAGTCTGTTGGGGAGCCCCGCAATCACATTGTGCTGAAGGTGTCTTTCCCCATTTATACAGAGAATCGGCACACACCCCATGAGTCGTTCTAATTCTTTTGTATGTCACCCATATGTGTCGGGGTAGATTAAATCCTGGAGGTATACTATTAGGATTAATATGCTCAGAAATATCTTGGGAGGTATAGGTACTCCATGCTTCCATCCACTTTTGTATAGTGCTCTGATGTTCGGCCAGCAGCTTAAGCGCTGTGAGGAGTGGTGGATTTCTTGACTTTAACCAACATCTTAAGAGATCAGAGGTATAGGTATGAATGGGTAGAGAGGAGTTTAGCAGGATCTTACTATACTCCCGAATGAGAGCTTCTTGTCGTCGTAAGTGTGGGGGAAGTATGTGGCTAAGAACTGGTAGCCAGTGAATAGGTGTAGATTTTATGCACCCAGTAATTAATCTCATCGTATGGTTGAGTTGAACATCAACAAGTCTTGTATATGAGCTGTTTATCCATACAGGTGCGCAGTATTCTGCTACAAGATGGCACCAGACTTCTGATTTTTGGCTAATGTAGACTAACATGACTCTCTTCCTATAATGGGAATAGGCTTAGTAATTGGCTGTCTATAAAAGTAATAAATCCAGAAGGGTCAATGGATACCTCTGTGAAGTCTACCTCTGTGAAGATCTTACCTGGAAAGTCAACACAACCCAGGTGGCCAGAAAGGCCCAACAGAGACTCCACTTCCTCAGGGTCTTGCGGAAGAACAGGGTAGAACAACGGCTAATGACCCTCTTTTACTGGTCTACTATAGAGAGTGTCCTCTCGTACTGTATTGTGGTTTGGTATGCTGGTCTGACAGCCGCAGATAGGAAAGTCTTACAGAGGGTGGTGAGCACAGCACAAGACATTGTGGGCTGTCCTCTGACACCACTGGATGACCTCGCCAGGGCTCGCTGCCTTGGAAGAGTGAGGAAAATTCTCAGGGACGACTCACACCCTGGTTGGTATCTCTTTACTCTCCTACCATCGGGTAGGAGATACAGGAGTATAGCCAGCCGTACCAACAGGCTGAAGAACAGCTTTTATCCATGGGCTGTCAGGCTCTTGAATGGGAAATAATTTTATAATTTTATAATTTTATGTATGATTGACTTGCGAGACCAGTGTGTTGTGCAATTAGCTCACATGGTGTAACAAGATGGTGGGTTTGTTGTCACTGTGAGTTGTGGTGGTGGTGGGGGCATGAAGGGAGGCTCAGCCAATCCTAATGTATACATGGTTGTACTTTGACAATAAAGGTTCATTCATAAAGACCGTGAGTTGATGGGGCAGCAGTCTGGATATTCCCCATATTGGCTGGGGAATTCTGGGAGTTGAAGTCCACAAATCTTAAAATTGCCAAGGTTGGACACCCCTGGTAGAGGGTCAACTGCTTGAGCAGGGGGTTGGACTAGAAGACCTCCAAGGTCCCTTCCAACCCTATTATTTTATGTTCTGACTTTCTGGCTAATGAATTAATAGCCGTTTGAATCATGAAATCAATTTTTTCTGAGGATGGGTTTCAGTTAAATCCCTGAACTCTGCACATTGCCTGGAAAGTCTTGAGAAAGCTTGTAGGGAAACTGTGTGTCACCACCTTCACCTCCAAGAGAGTCAATGATAGGCGGTGGTGTGGTTGACTAAGCACATTGATTTGTACTTTAAATTGTAAGCCGCCCTGAGTCTTCGGAGAAGGGCGGGATATAAATGGGATTAAAAAAAAAGACAGTTCTCCTAAAAGGATCTTCCTGGTGTTCTTGTTGTTGTTTCAGGTTGTGATCAGGACCACTGGGGCCCTCACTGCAGCAACCCTTGCCAATGCCGGAATGGAGCTCTGTGCAACCCCATCACTGGCGCTTGTGTGTGCGCGCCGGGATACAAAGGATGGCGCTGCGAGGACTTGTGTGAGCCGGGAACTTATGGGAAAGGCTGCCTGCTCAAGTGCCAGTGTCACAATGGGGCAACCTGTGACCACAACACAGGAGAATGTCATTGTGCACCTGGATATACTGGAGTTTTGTAAGTCATGGGGCTGTGGGTTTTAATTTCAGGGGAAGCAGCAACCAGTTTTATGTAGAGGTGAAGGCCTCGGGTTAGAAACCAGAGAATTGTGAGTTCAAGTTCTGCCGTAGACATGAAGCCAACTGGGCTGGTCACCCTCTCTCAGCCCTAGGAAGAAGACAAGGGCAAACCATTATTTGCTTGTTTGTTTGATATGTGTGCCACCATCTCATCTAGAAATGCCAAGAAAATTTGCAGGGACTTGTCCAGGCAGTTGCCAGGAGTCAACCCTGATCAAAATGCACAAAATAATACTCAGAACAACTTATTCTTACCTCTAACACCAACATCTGCCTATCCCAGGTCTTTGGGAAGAACTCGATAGGTGGGAAAAAAATTCAAATCCAGTCTGAACCTCTGGCTGACTGTGCCACGAACCATAATAACAATTACTTAGAATTGAGGAAGAGGTCTGTTAATGACCAGCTAATGACATTTTAATTTAATTTAATTTAATTTATTATCATTTCTATACCGCCCTTCTCCCGAAGGACTCAGGGCGGTGTACAGGGCAAGAATAAAACACAGAAATTTACAAAAATTAAAAGATAATTAAATGCATGCCCGATTAAAATACAATTGATACA
Source organism: Vipera berus (assembly GCF_964194415.1). Taxonomy (NCBI): domain Eukaryota; kingdom Metazoa; phylum Chordata; class Lepidosauria; order Squamata; family Viperidae; genus Vipera; species Vipera berus. Next base: position 5,230 of record NW_027673647.1, read on the forward strand.
TAGTAAAAACCCCAATAAGAATGATAAAAAACCCCACCAATCCCCCCTCAGGCCAGGCCGGCTTGCTCGAACAAGTATGTTTTCAGATCGCGGCGAAAGGAGCGCAGATCGGGCGCCGTCCGGAGCTCAACCGGTAACTGGTTCCATAGCTCCGGGGCGCCCACAGAGAAGGATCTCCCCCTGGGGGCCACCAGACGGCATTCTCTGACCGGTGGCACCCTGAGGAGGCCCTCTCTGTGGGAACGCACAGGGCGCAGGGAGCTTGATGCCGGCAGCAGATGTTCCCTGAGGTACTCCGGCCCCATGCCATGGAGGGCTTTGAACACCATTACTAGCACCTTGAATCTCACCCGGAAGACAACTGGCAACCAATGCAGCTCACGGAGCAGAGGTGTCACGTGGGAGTATCAGGAAACTCCCAACACAACTCTCGCGGCTGCATTCTGTACCAGTTGGAGCCTCCGGGTGGTCCTCAAGGGAAGCCCCATGTAGAGAGCGTTGCAGTAGTCTAGACAAGAGGTCACGAGCGCGTGGGTGACCGTGCATAAATCATCCCGGCTTAGATAGGGCCGCAACTGGCGCACCAGGCGAACCTGGGCGAAAGCCCCCCTAGTCACGGCCACCATGTGATCTTCCAAGGTAAGCCGCGAATCTAGGAGGACTCCCAAGTTGCGAGCCCTATCTACGGGGGGTAATAATTCACCCCCCATAGAAAGAGATGGAATATCCGAATAGACCCGGGATGAAGGTATGCAAAGCCACTCGGTCTTGTCGGGGTTGAGTTGAAGTCTGTTCCTCCCCATCCAGACCCGAACCGCCTCCAGGCAACGGGACATCACGTTGAGGGCATCACTGGGGTGGTTTGGGGTAGAAAGAAAAAGCTGGGTATCATCAGCGTACTGATGATACCCAACTCCAAAGCCACGAATGATCTCACCCAGCGGTTTCATATAGATGTTGAACAGGAGAGGCGAGAGGACCGACCCCTGAGGAACTCCACAAACGAGAGACCTCGCGGTCGACCTCTGCCCTCCTGTCAACACCGACTGCGAGCGTCCCTGGAGATAGGAGGAGAACCACTGTAAAACCGTGCCTCCCACTCCCAATCCCCTGAGACGCCGCAGCAGGATACCATGGTCGATGGTATCGAAAGCCGCTGAGAGGTCTAATAGGACTAGAACAGAGGAATGACCCCTGTCCCGAGCCCTCCAGAGATCATTCACCAGCGCGACCAATGCCGTCTCCGTGCTGTGCCCGGGCCTGAAACCCGATTGGTACGGGTCTAGATAATCCGCTTCATCCAGGACCAAAGGGAGCTGATGCGCCACCACACTCTCAACAACCTTCGCAAGAAAGCGAAGGTTGGAGACCGGACGAAAGTTGTTCAATACAGCTGGGTCCAAGGCAGGCTTCTTGAGGAGGGGCCTCACCACCGCCTCTTTCAAGACAGCAGGGAAGCTACCCTCACTCAAAGAAGCTGATATAACTGCCTGGAACCAGCTGCGTGTCCTCTCCCGGGCTGCATAAACCAGCCAGGAAGGGCACGGGTCCAATAAACATGTGGTGGAGCTCAGTCTCCCCATAATCCTGTCCACTTCCTCCGGAGTCACAGAATCAAACTCCTCCCAAGTGATATCGACAAGACCACCCGCGTCCTGATCGCCAGACTCTGCCCAGTCGGAGTCCAGACCGGTCCGAATCCGAGTGATTTTGTCCGACAGATAATTGTTAAACTCCTCGGCACGACCCTGCAAGGGTTCCTCCCTCACCTCCTGATTAAGGAGGGAGCGAGTCACCCTAAACAGAGCGGCCGGGCGATTATCTGCGGACGCGATAAGGGTAGCGAAGTGATTAGACCTCGCCACCCTTATCGCAGCGAGATAAGACCTAATATGGGTTCTTAGTCGCAATCGGTCGGATTCGGATCGGCTGGACCTCCAACCGCTCTCTAGGCCCCGTCTCCGGCGCTTCATCTCCCGGAGCTCCGCGGAGAACCATGGAGCTCGACGGGATCTGCATCGGGTCAGGGGCCGCAAGGGTACAACTCGGTCAAGAGCCTCAGTGGCTGCCCTTTCCCAAGCTTCCACTAAGGCATCTGCCGAGCTGTGAGTGGGGGAGGCAGGTGGGGACCCCAGCGCTGCCTGGAATCTCGCGGAATCCATTAAGCGTCTGGGGCGGTACCATCTAACTGGTTCCACACACCCACGGCGGGGGGTGGCAAAACGGAAGACCAGCCGCAGGAGATGATGATCGGTCCATGACAGGGGCATAATAATTGGGGAGCCCCCACCAAGATCATCTAACCACCGACCAGATAAGAAAACTAGGTCAAGGGTGTGGCCTCCCTCATGAGTCGGTCCTGAAATTACTTGCGTCAGGTCCATGGCCGTCATGGAAGCCATGAACTCCCGAGCCAACTCAGATGATCCTCCCAGAGATGGTAGATTGAAGTCCCCCAAAACTATAAGTTTCGGGAACTCAACCACCAACCCAGAGAGGACATCGAGAAGCTCAGGCAGGGCTGCTGCTGCGTGACTAGGCGAAAGGTACACCAGCAGCAAGCCCAACTGCGCACCAGGGCCGCATCTCAAGAAGAGAGACTCACACCCGACTATCTGCGGAACGGTGGCCTCCCGCGGAGCTAAGGTCTCCCTCATAACAACAGCCACTCCCCCACCCCTACCCTGAGCCCGAGGCCGGTGTAGCACCCGGAAACCTGGTGGGCAGAGATCAGCCAGAGGAATACCGCCCTCTGGGCCCAACCAAGTCTCCGTGATGCAAGCCAGGTCCGCCTGCTCACCCTCGACCAAGTCACGGACGAGAGAAGCTTTATTAACGACAGACCTGGCATTCAGGTACACCAGCCGGAGCTCAGGAGGCTGCACATCCTCACTCCCGGGACCTCGGGGTAGAACAAGAGGGTCGGAACGCCTCACCGCTTGCAAGTAGCGGAGAGGCCTTCCCTGAGGTCGATACGGCCCTCTGTTCCTGCACCTGCTGCCATTCCCTAACGTCGTGGGAATAGGCATTCCCACGACTTGCCCTGGAGCCCCGGGGGCGACCGACCTCCGCTCCTCCCCTCCGCGATCAATCCCGGCCCTGGCCTGAACAGTGGTTGCTGGACTGCCCCCCATATCCGAACAACCAAAAGAAGTTCCCACCCCCCTCCCTAACCTCCTAAAAAATTTAACCAAAAAACTAACCAGGGGCCTCCTATTTGGCTTATATCGGAGGCCCCTACCCATGCCCAGCCATCTCTCAGGGTCCCAACACTCGGGCCCTTCATCAAGAGGAGGTGTAAAAAGTAAGGCGGGTCGCTCCCAGGATGGGGGGGCCCCCCTGAGAGCGTATAAGGTCGTGCTCGAATAAGTCAGACGCATGATCTTAACAAGTCCGACAAAAAACAGCAAGGCAGACCAGATCAACTCAACATGGGAGGATCTCAAAATAAATAAATCGAAGGCAAATGACCAGAGAGCCAGCCCAGCTCCACTGCCACTGGAGCTGGGAAATCCCGGGATAGATCGAATCCCGCCCTCTCACGGCGGTCAAAGCAACCTGGTACATACAAACCGGGGGAGCAATACCCCCCAGAGCTCTCACCTCTGGGAGGCAGCAGATGTAAAAACTTAACCACTCTCCCACAGTGGTTACAACCCGGGCCTTCTATTATAGGGGAGGGGGGAGAAGGGGAGGGAGTTAGAGCAAAGAATCTATGAAATACATCAGGATTAATAAGCCGGCATGGTCACAAAATGGTAGGAGAGATTGGTAGGAGACATTGTGCCATTTCCCATCACTGTCTTCCACAGTAAAAAAAACAGCCCATCTTCTGCATAGGGTGTCAACAAGCATTTTGAGATTCAGTGAAGCCAAAACTTTCTTTAACAACATTGTACTGATTAGAAAACTTGAGAGACCAACCTATCCTGAAGGATTTCAACCACCTCATTCCAGCAAGATTTCATTGCTCTTGCCCGAAAGATCAGAAGAATACAGGCAGTCCTCGACTTGTGACCATAACAGAGCCTTCCCATCACCACCATCATCATTCATGCTGCTAGTAAAATGGGTCAGTCGCAAGATTGACCCAATTTTATGACCTTTTTTTTTGCAGAAGTTGTTAAGCAAACAATCATGGTCATGAAATGAACCCAGGGTTCACTATGAGGTGGGTTTTGCAGAAAATCGGATGTAACAGCCAGTTTTCAGCAAAACTGTCAGAAAATACAGTTACATGATTGCAGGATACTGCAAATAACTATGCGGCTGTGTTGCCAAATGCTTAAAGTTCAGTTACGTGATAAGAGGGATGACTGCCGGAAATCTGGAATCCAGTTGTAAGTAGCCCCAAGGTAGATGCATAGAGAATGTGAACTGTCTCTAAGCAAGGACTATGTGTACTCTCAAGTGAGAACTACCTGTAATCTTAAATTTCAGTGATCTTGCAAGATTTAGTTATTTAGGTTATTAAAATAGTACAGATTAGGTGAAACCTGGCTCAAAAACAGCAACGGTGAGAGGGACCTTGGAGTCCAAGTGAACGATCAGTTAAACATGAGCCAGCCATGTGCTGCAGCTGCCAAGAAAGCTAATACAATCCTGGCTTGTATAAACAGAAGCATAGAACCAAAATCACATGAAGTATTAGCACCACTTTATAAAGCCTTGGTAAGGCCACACCTGGAATACTGCATTCAGTTTTGGTCACCACGTTACAAAAAAGATGTTGAGACTTTGGGAAAAGTGCAGAGAAGCGCAACTAAGATGATTAAAGGCCTGGAGACAAAAACATATGAAGAACGGTTGCAGGATTTGGGTATGGCCAGTCTGGAGAATAGAAGGACTGGGGGGACATGAGAGCAGCATTCCAGTACTTGAGAAGCTGCCACAAACAGGAGGGGGGCTGTGTCAATTTATTTCCCAAAGCACCAGAAGGCAAGGCAAGTAACAATGGATGGAAACTAATCAAGGAGAGAAGCAACCTGGAATTCAGGAGAAACTTCCTAACAGCGAGGAGAATTAACTAGTGGAACAGCTTGCCTTCAGAAATTGTGGGTGCTTCATCACTTAAAGTTTTTAAGAAGAGACTGGACAGTCACTTTTCTGAAATGGTATAGGTCAGGATCTCCTGTCTGAGCAGGGGGCTGGACTAGAAGACTTCCAAGATCCCTTCCAGCTCTATTCTCATTCTAAAATTTAATTCTGGGTTGATCTGATGGAGTGATGGGGGCTTCACCACCCCTTTTGTGCTGCCTTGCCTTCCGTTGCATGGAAATTGACCTACAGTGTGGTCAGATTCTTCCATCACAAACCAAGAGTCTATTAACTCTTTATGGCAATATCCTTGGACGTTCGTGGAGCAAGGGCGGGGTGGGGAGAAGTGACATCACACATGTCAAACCAGCATTCTGACGTCATGGTGGCTTCTAACAGAGACCTATGCTAATATGCCCTAATAGACCTATCATTCCCTGTGAATTGATCTGGCAGTAGAAAGCATTTATATTTGTGAGTTCAAAACTGCTTCCCTGAGACAGTGGGTATTGATTTTGTTTTTCTCGTAAATATTTATAAATGTTGTTGTTTGTTGTGAACATTAGGGATCTAGGACAGATTGCAAATTCATAAAACAGCTGCTTTGGTGTGTACGCCAGCCTCTGCATGAGTCCATCAATCAAGATTTTCAATATGTCTGTTGAATTGATCCTGACTTCTCTGAGTTTTATTTAGTATCCCAATCTCAGACTAAGATGTGAGGCAGGGGTAGGCAACATTCTGGATTTACTTACAGGCAGAGATATTACAGGCAGCCCTTGACTTACGACTGCATTCCTGTTGCTAAATGAAACATTAGTTAAGTGAATTTCGCCCCATTTTATGACTTATCTTAATAATAATAATAATAATAATAATAATAATAATAATAATAATAATAATAATAATAATAATAATAATAATAATAATAATAATAATAATAATAATAATAATAATAATAATAATAAGAAGAAGAAGAAGAAGAAGAAGAAGAAGAAGAAGAAGAAGAAGAAGAAGAAGAAGAAGAAGTTGGAAGGGACCTTGGAGGTCATCTAGTCCAACCCCCTGCTCAGGCAGGAAACCCTATACCATTTCAGGCAAATGGCTGTCCAGTCTCTTCTTAAAAACTTCCAGTGTTGGAGCATTGACAGCTTCTGGAGGCAGGTTGTTCCACTTGTTAATTGTTCTAACTCTCAGGAAGTTTCTCCTTAGTTCTAGGTTGCTTCTCTCCTTGATTATAATAATAATAAAGTTGGAAGGGATCTTGGAGGTCATCTAGTCCAACCCCTTGCTCAGGCAGGAAACCCTATACCAGTTCAGACAAAGGGCTGGCCAGTCTCTTCTTAAAAACTTCCAGTGTTGGAGCATTCACCGCTTCCGGAGGCAGGTTGTTCCACTGGTTAGTTGTTCTAACTGTCAGGAAGTTTCTCCTTAGTTCTAGGTTGCTTCCTTGACTAGTTTCCATCCGTTGCTTCTTGTTCTGCCTTCAGGCGCTTTGGAGAATAGCTTCTTCTGCCCTCTTCTTTGTGGCAGCCCCTGAGATATTGGAACACTGCTATCATGTCACCCCTCACCCTTCTCTTCATTAAACAGTTGCCACAGTTGTTAAGTGAATCACTGCATTTCTTAAGTTAGTAACACTGTTAAGTGAATTTGGCTTCCCCAATGACTTTGATTGTCAGATGGTTGCAAAAGGGGATCATAAGACCCCGGGACAATGCAACCGTCATAAGTATGGGTCAGTTGCCAACCATCTGAATTTTGATCACATGACCATGGGGATGCTGCAACAGTCATAAGTGTGAAAAATGGTCATAAGTCATTTTTTTTCAGTGCCATTGTAACTTTGAACGGTCAGTAAATGAACTGTTGTAAGTCGAGGACTGCCTGTATTTCATATACTTTTTATTTTGTATTGGGAGCCTCAGACATTTTGAAAACCTCAGCTGGGATTTGGGAGACTTCAACTTGTGACCGTCCATTTTCTGAAATGAAAACTTTCAAAAAATAGTCCTTTCACAAGCCAGAGTGGTGATTTTCTTTGGGAATAAAGATCTGTTAACGTAAGCAAAAGGTTTTGAAAGAAAACCTGTCTTTTTTGAGCGATAAATATTAGCTCTCTACATTTTTCTCTGAACACTGTTGATGGGATCCAGCTGCGTGATGGATGATTTGTATATATCTTGGAGCAATGGTGCTGTAGCTTACAAAATTGTTTTGTGTCTCTCCTTTCTGTTCCCTTTGGGTTGCTGCCCTTCTCCTTTCCCCGCAACCAACCTGCGCAGTTGTGAAGAGCCGTGTCCCCCCGGCAGCCACGGGGTCCAGTGCGAACAGCGATGCCCCTGCCAAAATGGAGGAACCTGTCACCACATCACTGGAGAATGCGCCTGTCCCCCAGGATGGATGGTAGGAAAAATCGGAGCACCGCTACAGTCGAGAGAAGAGAACGTTTGTAGCTCAGAGTTGAACTGAGGGGTCCTTAGTGCTCTCTGAGCTTGGTGGGTTGTTGTTTTTTTTTGCAGAAGTTTCATTAGCCAACTAGGTAACATCATCAGCATTGATGTTGTTGCCTAGTTGGGTAATGAAACGTCTGCAAGAAAACTACCAAGCTCAGAGAGCACCAAGGGCCCAACATCTACCGCCACGAGCCTTATAATGTTTGTCTGAGTGAATTGTAATTGGATGATAACAATCTTTGCACAACTGCAAAATGCTTGTGAGACAGATTCTGCACTGAGCCTTTTTAATTGTCTCACAAGCATCTTGCAGTTGTGCAAAGATTATCATCCAATTGTAAATCCACTCAGACAAACATTATGAGGCTCACGGTTCCAATTGGTGTGTGATATGCCCTGTGTGGCTGTATATATGACAGAGATGGAAGGGTCCTTGGAGGTCTTCTAGTCCAGCCCCCTGCTCAAGCAGGACATCCTGGCCTGTCCTGTCTCTTCTTGAAGACCTCCAGTGATGGCGCACCCAGAACTCCAGGAGGCTACTCACCTGTTTTTACAAGAATCTCACCCAACTAACTGCATTCTCTCGGGAACAACCAAATAAGAGTTTCACAAATGGTGAGGGGAAGTCTCCATCACTTCCTTCGTTGCAGGAATTCAAAGCAAGCCAGTCTCTTAACTTCATCCCCCAACCCACTAACTAGAGCAGGGGTCTTCAAACTGGGCAACTTTAAGACTTGTGGACTTCAACTCCCAGAATTCCTCAGCCAGCTGACCCCTGAACTAGAGATTCCAGCACATCTGAGGATTTATTTCTCTTTTCTTTCTTTCCGGGTGTAGTTTCCCCATTTCCTTGACTCAACCTCATCTTCTTCTCTTTCCAGCTTTCCCACCTTTTTTTTTTTGCTGCAAAGAGAAAAGAGTTTCCACACGTGAGAAAAAGAAAGGTTAAACCACGCCAAGGAGAAAATCAATTAGTTTTATAAATTGAGCACCTTATTTTATAGGCAATTAATTTTAATTAGTAGTTATTAGTCCAATTAAAATAAATTTATTTATTTTTTTCTCCTGGCCCTGCCTGTTTTATTTTAATCTGGCTTCTGACAGGTTTACATATGCGCAGAGATATATTCAAACACATGTACAAACCTGTCAAGATACCCAGACTCATTTTGTGGGGGTCGTGGGGCAGAAGGCATCTCTAGGAAATTTGGATTGAATTTTGAGAGTTTGGTCTACTCGGATAAATATGGTCTCTACCCTGGATTCAAATATTGAGCTAGACTGAAGGGTGATCTATTGAGTGAATATAACAATTGTGAGTTGTAAACCATATTTTAACGTAGTCCCTGGGCTCTCATTGTACTGCCACAAACAGCTAGGTATCTATGGTAACCATTTAGCTACCTGTGCAATTTTTTCCTTAAAAAAAGTCTTCTAATTTTTCTTCCAAAGGAAGAAAACTGACAAATGCTAGCCTGTTGCATTATATTTATTTCTAAAAATGTTTGTGGGCTTTGCACAAATCCACGGATTCAGGTGGCTTTAATAAATATTGATTACACCTTTTGTTTTTTATACCGTGTCTGCACTGCCTTAACTTCTCAAAACTCAAGGCAGAGAAAATATGCCACTTGCTGCCATCCGCTTACTCTCAAGTGGGGTGGAGACCCAAAGCAGATCAAGAGAGGTCTTTCCCCAAAGTACAACTAACAGAATAGCAGAGTTGGAAGGGACCTTGGAGGTCTTCTAGTCCAACCCCCTCCTCAAGCAGGAGAGCCTATATACCATTCCAGACAAATGGCTGTCCAGTCTCTTTTTAAAATGTCCAATGTTTTCTTGAAAACCTCCAGTGTTGTTTCATTGATTAATTGTTCTAACTGTCAGGAAATTTCTCCTTAGTTTTAGGTTGTGTCTCTCCTTGATTAGTTTCCATCCGTTGCTTCTTGTTTTGCCTTCAGGCGCTTTGGAGAATAGCTTGACTCCCTCTTCTTTGGGGCAGCCCCTGAAATATTGGAACACTGCTATCATGTCACCCCTAATCCTACACGGAACTACTTCTATCTGGAGAGAAGCATGCAGGGGGTAATTCAAAATTCTGTCTTTGGTCCAGTACTTTTCAACATTTTCATGAATGATCTAGATGAGGGGATTGAAGGCTAGCTCATCAAATTAGCAGCAAGCTGGGGGGAATTGCAAACACTTTGGAAGATAGATTCAAGATCTAGAAGGATCTTGACAGACTTTCTAGGATCGCAGAATCTTTTTTTGTATCATGGTGACCAGAACTGGATGCAGTATTCCAGGTGTGGCCTTGCTAGTGCAATCTTAAAACAGTAATGTAACTTCTCGTGATCTTAAATGCATTGGCCTTTTTTGGCAGCTGCAGCACAGTCTCGGCTCATATTTAAAAAACTTTTCCACCAGGACTCCAAGATCCCTCTTGCGGTTAGTGCTATTGAGCCAAGTCTCACCTAATCTCTACCTGTGCATTTGGTTTTTCTTTTTAAGTGTAAAACCTTAATTTTTCTCACCGGTAAATGGCATTTTTGTTGAATAGGGGCCAGTGTTCAAGACTGTCAAAATCCTTCTTATTGAAAAATTCTGATTAAAAATTTCTTATTTTCTTATTAAAAATTTCTTTTTGAAAACTTATTGAAAATAAATTGATAGGGGTCAACTTATTTTCCAAAGCACCAGAAGGCAGGACAAGAATGAATGGATGGAAACTAATCAAGGAGAGAAGCAACCTGGAATTAAGGAGAAACTTCCTAACAGTGAGGACAATTAACCAATGGAGCAGCTTGCCACCAGAAATTGTGGGTGCTTCACCCCTAGAGATTTTTAAGAAGAGACTAGACAGTTACTTGTACAGGTTCTTCTGCTTGAGCAGTGGGTTGGACTAAATTCTAGAAGAACTCCAAGGTCCCTTCCCGCTGTGTTCTATTCTTCTGGATCTTGAAACTATTTTCTAAAGCAGGGTCCTCAACCCCAGTCCGTGAACCAGTACCGGGCTACGGCATGCCAGCAACCGGTCCGCACAAACAAGCAAAGCCCCATCCACAAGATGCAGGCAGCACACAAAACTCTCTGGTCTGTGGAAAAACCTCTCTCCACGGAACTGGTCCCTGGTGCCCGAAAGGTTGGGGACCTCTGTTCTAAAGTGTTGGCTTTTCCTCCCAGCTTGTACCATCTGCAATAATTAAGATTTTCAAAATCCTCTACATGGTTGAATTAAAATTCCTTTGGGGGAAAAAAAAACCTGGGCAGGGGATATTTATGAGAAAGACATGCTAATCCTGCTTGTGTTCCTCCATGAATCCCAGAGGCAGTCTGTTTGTCATTGTTGGCAGGAGAAACCTGAGACTTAGAAGGAAATCTGAGTTAAAACCAAAACTCAGTTGTGAATCTCACTGGGCAGCCCAGACCCCAACCCTGCTGCTTAACTTAATTCAAAAAACGTGAAACACAGGAAAGTTACAGGATACAGGTAGTCCCTGACTTACAGCAGTTCATTTAGTGACTCTTCGAAGTTACAACAGCACTGAAAAAAGTGACTTATGATCCAAAGGTGTTTTTTCAAGAGGCAACTGAACTTCATGGTTTTTCTTTGGAGACTTTTCGCTTCTCATCCAAGAAGCTTCTTCAGCTCTGACTGAATGGTGGAGAAGGGAAGGATTTATACTCCTTGCAGAGAGCTGGTCATTTGCATCCTTTTAGAGAGTCGTTGAGGCCACTTGGAGGTTTACCTGTGTCCTCGGGGTCACCTGAAGTACTGCAAATGGGTGTGGAGCCTTTTTGGAACTGCTGAAAGGATTTGTGTTGTATCCCAAATCTGCTTTTTCAAGAGGCAACTGGACTTTTGCTTTTCTTTGAAGACATTTCACTTCTCCTTCAAGAAGCTTCTTCAGCTCTGACTGGATGGTGGGGAATAAAAGGATTTATACTCCTTGCAGACAGCTGGTCATTCACCTTCTTTTAGAGAGCCCTTGAGGCCATTTAGAGGTTTACCTGTGTCACCTGAGTAGTGCAAATAGGTATGGAGTCTCCTTGGAACTGTTGAAAGGATGACTGAGACTCTCCATAGATGTGACTTATGACTGTTTTTCACACTTATGTTTGTTGCACCATCCCTAGGGTCACGTGATCAAAACACTTGGCAATTGACTCATACTAATACCACTTTACAAGGCCTTGGTAAGGCCACACCTGGAATACTGCATCCAGTTTTGGTCACCACGATGTAAAAAAGATGTCGAGACTCTAGAAAGAATGCAGAGAAGAGCAACAAAGATGATTGGGGGGCTGGAGGCTAAAACATATAGGGAACGGTTGCTGGAATTGGGTATGTGTGGTTTAATGAAGAGAAGGGTGAGGGGGGACAGGATAGCAGTGTTCCAATATCTCAGGGGCTGCCACAAAGAAGAGGGAGCCAAGCTATTCTCCAAAGCACCTGAAAGCAGGACAAGAAGCAACGGCTGGAAACTAGTCAAGGAGAGAAGCAACCTAGAACTAAGGAGAAACTTCCTGACAGTTAGAACAACTAACCAGTGGAACAACCTGCCTCGGACAAGCGCTGGCTCTTCGGCTTTGAAACGGAGATGAGCACCGGCCCCTAGAGTTGGAAACGACTAGCACGCATGTGCGGGGGAACCTTTACCTTTACCTATTTTTCATGCATATCATCCCACTGATTGCCAGCAGCATATTGCCAGTGTTAAGAAGTTACTGTGGGGGCCTTCCAAACAATGCATTATTCCTCGCCTTTAATTCTACATGTCAAGCGGAAAGCCTGACTTTTCTTTCTCTCTCTCTCTTTTTTTTTTAAAGAAAAGCATCTAAATCTGTATCAATAACGTGATAATTAACTCCCTCTAGGTTTGCCAAAGGCCTCATTCAGTTCTGCTATGCCCTCTGGCATTATTCCACCATTTGACAATTAAACCCTTGGCGAATGCTGCTGTTGGAAATGAGGAAAACAGCAAAAGTCAGAGACACGGGAGATGCTTTATTTATCCCTGGGAAGACCACAAAAATTATTTGGAAGCTATGAATTGGGGGAGGAAATGGAGGAAGGGCTGTTCTTGTCCGGCATCTGTGAGATGGGCCTAGCTTAGAGCATAGAACATAGAATCATAGGCCTGGAAGGGACCTTGGAGGTCTTCTAGTCCAACCCCCTGCTCTAGACCTTCCAGACAAGTGACTGTCCAAGTCTCCTCTTAAAAAAGTTTCCAGTGATGGAGCACCCACAATCCTTGCAGACAAGCTGTTTCACTGGTTGATTGTTTTCACTGTTAGGAAATTTCTCCTTAGTTCTAGGTTGTTTCTTTCCTTGGTTAGTTTCCATCCCTTTTTTTCTCATCTTGACTTTTGGTGCTTTGGAAAATAGTTTGAGTCCCTTGTCTTTGTAGGAGCCCCTCAAATATTGGAACACTGTTATCATATCTCCCCTAGTTCCTCTTTTCACTAGAGTAAAAGGTAAAGGTAAAGGTTCCCCCGCACATGCGTGCTAGTCGTTTCCAACTCTAGGGGCCGGTGCTCATCTCCGTTTCAAAGCCGAAGAGCCAGCGCTTGTCCGAGGACGTCTCCGTGGTCATGTGGCCGGCATGACTACACGCCAAATGCGCACGGAACGCTGTTATCTTCCCACCGTAGTGGTCCCTATTTTTCTGCTTGCATTTTTACGTGCTTTCGAACTGCTAGGTTGGCAGAAGCTGGGACGAACATAACAGGCGCTCACTCTGTTACTCGGCACTCGGGATTCGACCCGCCAAACTGCCAACCTTCTGATCGACAAGCTCAGTGTCCTAACCCACTGAGCCACCACGTCCCTTTTCACTAGAGTAGACATACCCAATTCCTGCAACCGTTCTTCTTATGTTTTAGCTTCCAGCCCCCCTAATCATCCTTGTGGTTCTTTTCTGCACTCTTTCCAGGGTCTCAACATTTTTTTTGTATATTGTGGTGACCAAAATTGGATGCAAGTAAAAGAAGCAGGATTTACTTTTATTTTTCTCAACCTTCCTTTGCAAGAAGTAATACCAATAACAACCTCTTATTAATTGCATTGAATAAATGATTGCTTTGCAGAGCAATACCCAACACTGCTTGGAGAAGGGCATCACCTGGATAGCATCCGAAACTGCTAAATACCATTGTCATGGTTCTGATAAATGAGACAGTTCAAACAAAATGCAAGCATAGTTTATCTAAAAAGTCTTCATAATGAAACGAAACATGGCACTCATGGAGGGTTGCCAGAATCTGACCTCTCCTCCCCTTGATACATCATATCCTGCATAATCTCCCTCCCTTCATTACACGTCATGAATCATGTTCACCAATTAGTTTTACATACGAAGTTTCCCTTCCCCTTCTGTACCCGGCTACTCTTATCTTCTCAAAATAGCCGTTTGAAATTCCCTCCTGAGGCAGGCTATAAAGAAAGATACAAAGAATACATCAAAATGCTGCATGTCATAAATGTGAGGTAGGACACAAAAGTGAGGCATGAAGAAAAATGCGTGTATTAGTTAGAAGAAGAACAAGGAAATGGAAAATATCAAACCACAAGTTCACCTGTGGGTCACATCTAATAAGCTAGCACACAGTTCAGTTGCAGCTAACCACATATGTCTCACTTGTAGCTAACCACATACATTTTTTTTTATTTTTAATTCCATTTATATCCCGCCCTTCTCCGAAGACTCAGGGCGGCTTACAAGCTTAGCAGTAGCCTTCATTCTATGTATATGCCTGCTTATTAGGGCTTTCACACACACACCCCAAGCGGCATTATTACAAAGTCAGCTTAATTGCCCCCAACAATCTGGGTCCTCATTTTCCCTACCTCGGAAGGATGGAAGGCTGAGTCAACCTTGAGCCTGGTGGGATGCGAACCTGCACTAATTGCAGGCAGCTGGTGTTACTTAAGGAGGCATTAGCCCACTGCTCCACCAAGGCTCTGTCATGGTACAGGAAACCTAGATGCTAGCAAAGAGACAAGGTTGCAAAACAATTTAGCAATGCAAAGAGGGGCTAGAAATGAGCTAGGAGGGGGCCTGTAATTCATGTAACCAATCAGAGCTCATAAGTTACATTTCCGTGTTTTGCTACTTTTAGAGACTATATATGTACTTGCTTTTCCATGACAAGGTGTTCAGACATTGCCTCTGCTTTTTGCTCTGAACCTTTTGCGCAAAATAAACCAAACTTCTTTTGATTCCGAGGTCTGAGTCTCTTGATTCTGCAACGCTCCCTTCAAGATTCAAAGAGAAGCAGTTTAAACAAAAGGCTGTCTCTTATATTGTCAGTGCAAAAACATGTCAATGTTTGCAACACTGACAACCATAAATAAAACTAAAAAAGCTGAGTACGGAACCCAGTATGAATGGAATCGCTCCAGCCTCCGGCCTATTTCTAGCAGCCTGACCTGAAAGTTGGTGCCAAGCTGACGTGTGATGCCTGTGGCACAGCGCTGTGAGTTGTACCTGTCGCCCCATCACACCGAAACAGAGACTACGACATAACCTGCAGGCCTGAATTGATAAAAACATAATTGCTGCAGGCTTAAAAATGTCCTGCGGAAAATAGGAAAACCAAAATTAATAGGGTAACTGCAAAATAATTTTCTCCTGCCAACAAGCTGTGGTGAGGCATAAATGTTTCACCTACAGGGATGCAGACCAGATCCTCCAAAGAATGCTGGGAAGTTTCTTAAAAATCACATTTGAGGTTCCTTCTCCCCCGGGACAAAGCCAAGGGTTAGAGTGTCTGCTCGGGGAAAGCCTTGAATTTCTAAGTAAAAGTTCTCTGCTTACAAATACTGAGAGTGTGAGTTTAAGAGAGCCTCTCCAGGGCTTTCATACAAAGAGAAAAAGAGAAAACTTCAGCGTGGCTATAACAAAAGTGAAACTTTTTCTTCTTTTGCTGGATTTTGAAAGTCTTGAGGCTGGGAGCTTGTGCTTCCCAGAATATCTAACTTGGACTTTAGAGATTTTGTTTTCTTGTTTAGGGTATTTTGAGGAGAAAGAATGTGATATACAATTTCATAGCTTAAAATAAGCTGTAGAACAATAGACTTATATATCGCTTCACGGTTTCATTTACAGCCCTCACTAAGCGGTTTACAGAGTCAGCAGAGCCAGCACATTGCCCTCAACAATCTGGGTTCTCATTTTATTGACCTTGAAAGGATGAAAGGTGGAGTCAACCTTGAGCTGGTCAGGATCAAACTCCTGGCAGTGAGCAGAGTCAGCCTGCAATGCTGCTTTCTAACCACTGTGCCACCATGACTCAGTGGTTTCTTTGAAGAAATGTTCCTGCAAATTGTACATATCTTTACTTTATTAATGAACAATTTGATTTTGCTTGGGACCCAACAATTATAGCTGTTTTATGATGATCTTAGATAGTGTCCAAATTACGATAATTTAAGCCTGGTCATTTGTACCTCAAGTAAAAGTATTGTTGAGCTCTATGAGATTGCTAATATACACCCTCACATCCCCACTCACGCCCCCACACATGTATAAAACAAAGATTCCTGAGTAAGTGAGTGTGTGTGTATGTGTGTGTGTGTGTATAATTTGCACTTCGATTGTTCTATTCTCCATACCCTTACTCAAGAATCTTTATTTTGTTTCTGAATCGCATTTTAATAACAACTTTAAAGATATTCCAAGTTTTATATTCTACGTTTGTTAAATTTGGTCTCTCTCTCTCTGTCTCTCTCTGTCTCTCTCTCTCTCCCCACCCCCAGGGTTCTGTGTGTGCTCAGCCTTGCCCATCAGGAACATACGGGGTTAACTGCAGCCAAGAATGCCCATGTCATAATGGAGGACAATGCGACCACGTGACAGGGGTGTGCCTGTGTACTGCAGGGTATATGGGAGACAGGTAAGCATAAAGTCAGATAAGGGTAACCATTTTTGCATTCTTACAAAAAAAAATCTGCTAATGTCGTATGTGATACTTACATGACAGCCTGTCTGTAGACCAGGAAAAATTGTCTTGCCCAATCCTTCTGGCCTTCTACTGGCTGACAGAGGCTGGGATGAGGCTGAGCAGCTGAATGGCTTGCCGTATGAAGAACAGCTCAGGCTTGGCGAATCAGCCTCTCCAGGGCAGGTTTTAACAGTTTTCCAACAGGCAATTTCTATTTCTGCATCCCAAATGAACAGTAGGATTGGTCAGTTATAAATATGAACATTGCTACATTGTCGTACAGGGAGTCCTTGACTTACGACAACAATTGAGCAACATTTGTGTTGCTAAGTAAGACATCAGTTAAGTGAATTTTGCCCCATTTTACGACTTTTCTTGCCACAGTCCTTAAGTGAATCACTGCAGTTGTTAAGTTAGTAACACATTTGTTAAGTGAACTCGGCTTCCCCATTGACTTTGCTCGTCAGGTCACAAAAAGGGATCACGTGAGCCCGGGACACTGCGACCGTCGTAAGTATGAATTGGGGAGGGCCAAGCGTCTGAATTTTGATCACCTGACCCCGGGGAATGCTGCAACGGTCGTCAGTGTGAAAAAAGGGTCGTAAGTCACTTTTTTTCAGTTATGTTGTAACTTTGAAAGGTCACTAAATAAACTGTTGTAAGTTGAGGATCGTCTGTGCTGTTGTCTTGGATGAGATGACCTAAGGATCCCACGAGGCTTTCGAAAATAGTCCTTGGGCAGTTAAGCTTGCAGCTCGTGTCCACAAATGTCCATAAATTTATGTCCTAATAAAAGCATTCATTTTTTTAATTGATCACAAGACACTACATTATTTATGAGAAGCATTGTAAGTATAGTAAGGCAATGTTACGCAATCCTAGGTTCTTATTTCATGTCTCGAAAGATTTATCTGTCATCCCCATGCTCACAAATTCTCTCAAATCTTACCGAGATGGACGTATAAATAAACAATCACCTGGAATACAAAATAGCACTATCGAGAGGCAAAAGGTAACGAGGAAAATCAGTCGACAGTCATAAAACTCAGATTGGATGGAAACCAAATGATGGGCTTACAGACATTTTCCCCAACCCTTAATTTACAAAAGATAAAAAGATTTCTGATTTCTTTCCTAAACGGTTTTTTTTTTATTTCAGGAAGCAGGTAACAGGGGACGAATATTTGGTAGTTGATGCAGATCTTCCCTAAATTTGTATTCTTGAACCAATATATCAATGGAAATTAGTTATTTTTTAAAGAAAATCTAAACTTCTCTGATCTTGCAGGGCAGCCGTTCAACAGTAATTGAAAAATATATATTAGAGAACATTCAAACAACGGTCCATTTATGCGTGGAAATACTGTAGAAAAATGCACTCAAGAAAATTGTTTCCAAAAACAAACATTTAAACAAAAACATGCTCAGAGCAGTGTACTCCAAAACACAAATGTTAGGATGGGTTATTCATTTATTTATTTTGAAAACCCAACCTTGGACTGGAAAATAAATTGATAAATCTGGCACTCTGACAAAATCTGCAAATAAGTCAACAAGCTTGTTTCATGCTTCCTAAAAGGCAATAATCTGAAATGATCGGGGAGATCCCCAGTGGTGACATTACATAGATAGATAACCTTTTTTGTCATATTTTTTACTGTGGGCACATTGGCACGCATTAAAAATGATTTTTTGTTGCTTGCTCTCAAAAGTGTACGTAACACACATTTAAACATGCTATAGACAACACTATAAACCTACATCCTTACACATAAATAACCTATAAATATTAATCAACTGTCCATCTTGAATACCTAGTAGAAAGAGGAAGCTTTAGAGTTCACAAGGTTAGTACTGTATGGAACAAAGCGGTGGCCGAATCTGGATGCTCTGCTACAGATACCACAAAGCTCCCTCCTCCCAGAAAGCAACAAGGAAAACAGGTCGTGAACAGGATGTGTCGTGTCCCAGACAATCTTGCGGATCCTGCTCAAGCAATGCTTATGTGCCATGTCCTGGATGGGAGGGAGGGAGGGAACTGCCAATCATCTTTTCAGCCATCCTCACCACTCTCTGCACCGCCTTCCTGTCTGAAGCAGGGATGCTTCCAAACCAGACTCTGATGCAGTATGACAGGACGCTCTCGATGGTCCCTCTGTAGAAAGTGGTCAGGACAGGGGAAGGAAGATGTGCTTATCTCATGCGACGCAGAAAATGTGAGATGGCCTCACGAGGTCGATGGTTCGTTAAGGTGCTTCCAAGTAAAAGGCAGCACGCAGGGATGCAATCAGTCAAAGCTTTATTTAACGATAAAGTAAATAGAAAGAGTTTCCTGGCATGGAGGCATCCATGCCTGGATTGAGCTCATGGATCAGCAAGCAATCAAGCAGAAGAGAGAACAAAGAGAGCAGAGTGAGAGAAGCCCCTGGGCAGAGGTTTTTATGGGGGTCCTCAGCCCCTCCCTTGCCAATTAACTCTCTCCAATGGGGCTGCAGAGGCCGGGGACCCCTGACCCACCAGTGGGAGCAAAGATGCCTCTTTGCTCCCATCTGATGACCTTTTTGGGGAACTGCCATGGCTGGCACAAAAACATCTAACAGAAAATGCAGGCGCCACTGTGCCCGCTTCACCAGTGTCTCGCTGTTGAGCAACCAAGCCAGGCTACCCGTTAGCTGCACACCCAGGAATTTGATGCTGCTAAACATCTCCACAGGTGAATCATTAATGCAGAGGAAAAGTCTCGATTCATTGTTCTTGGCTTGAGAAAAGTTGTGATCTTGAAATGTATTCAAAAATTCCTATTTGGACAAGTTTATTTTTATTTGTTTATTGTTTGTTGATTTGTATCCTGCCCTGATTGTTTTTACAAATAACTCAAGGTGGCAAATATAATCAATGCTCTTTCTTTCTCCTATTTTCCTCACAACAACCCTGTGAGGTAGATTAGGCTGAGAGAGAGGGATTAGCCCAAGGTCACCCAGCTAAGGTGGGACTAGAACTCACTATCTCCTGGTGATTGGCCCAAAGTCACCCAGCCAGCTCTTCACACACACACACACACACACACACACACACATACACACACCCCAAATAACTTTATTGTGTTCATTAACAAGCAGAAACACCAAAATACAGACAAACACACACCTGCCACTGTATACTATGCAAATTTCAGTTTCTCTGCCTATATTTATATTTTGGCTGCCCAAATCGGAGGTCAAGAAACTGCGTCCTTGAAATGGGTCACCATTTGAAGGAGAGAAAAAGCAAAAAAAAAAAAAAAAGAGGAACCTTTTTCCTAAATGCTTCATAGCTCTCCTGGAAATGAGTCGCATTTTTCCAGAGAGATATTATCGCTTCTAACATTTTCATTGGCAACAATCCCCATTTTTATTATTAGTTAGGTTGCTGAGGTTTTTTTTAATGTCCCTTATAAAGTATAATGGATTAAATTTAATTTAATTTAGATATTTGCAGCAATAAATTTAACAGGGAACACTCCGTGTTTACAGGATATGCAAATGCATTGCCGTTGCATCAATTAATTCCCTCAAGAGTAAGCAATGAATTGTAGCTTTTTTCCCCCTACCCTGCAGAGTTCCTACTTTGCTGAAGGAACATGGCTCCCAATTCATGAAATTAAGTTCTAAAGCCAAAACTCTTGCAATTTCAAGATTAATTTCCGACTTTAGTTAAATTTTTAACTAAAATTTTCAATTAAGTTTAACTAACAGACACTGTTTGTTTTTAAATCCCCAGCTGCTTTTAATTCACCTGTACAACAGAACCAATGAACCAACTGAATTTTTTTAAAAAATGGGACGTCTTGCTTTCTTTTAGTACAATCTCTTTTCTCTTTTACCATTCCAAACAAAATCTTGCTTCTGAGTGACCTTTAAATAATTTAAAAATATTCCTAATAATAGATTTTTTTTTAGTAGCACCCCAGCTGGAAGCTCTATTTGTACTCCTTAAAGATAGCTCATAAATTTCTGCCTAGTAAATGAAGATAATAAAGCATGTATGTTGAGGTAAATATTTGATTAAAACGTCTCACTCACTAAAAATGTATGGGAAGTGAACTGCTGTTTTGTTTCTGGTCAGTTAGAGACAGTTGTGTATTTTGAATAATTTGACAACTTTCAGGTTGATAGCGTTGGGTTTCTTGAGCATTACAGTAGTTCTCAAGTTATGACCTTAATTTGGATCCAAATTCCAATTGCTAAGGCAGCCAGTTGTTAAGTGGGCCCTTCCTGATTTTATGAGCACGGTTGCCAGGGTTGTTAATCAAATCACTGCATTTGTTAATTGAATCAAGTGGTCATTAAGTGGAACTCAGGTTCCCCCACGACTTTGCTTGTCGGAAACCGTCTGGGAAGGTCAGAAACGGCAATCACACCACCCTGCAGTGGTTGTAAATGCACGCTAGTTGTCAAGCAACCAGATTTTGAACATGTAATTTGTAGGGATGCTGCGACTGCTATAAAGTGTGACAAGCTGTTGTAAGTCATTTTTCCCCCCAGTGCTGTTGTAACTTCAAACAGTCGCTAAATGAATGGCTGTAAATCAAGGATTACCTCTATGGTAAAATTGGACAGTTTTAGAATTTGCAAGCAGTTGAGCTTGTCATTGGAAATCCTGCCCAACGGAAACAACAAACGTAGTGCAAAAAGACATTCTTGCAGGTGTCAAAAATCTATTTTCATTACAGGTAGTCCTCGACTTACAACAGTACATTTTGTGACCGTTCAAAGTTACAACGGCATTGAAACAAATGACTTGTGACTGTTTTTCACACTTACAACCGTTGCAGCATCCCTGTGGACATGTGATCAAAATTCCGATGCTTGGCAACTATCTCATATATATGACGGTTGCAGAGTCCCGGGGTCACGGGATCCCGTTTTGCGACCCTCTGACAAGGAAAGTCAATGGGGAAGCCAGATTCATTTAACAACTACATTATTAACTTAACAACTGCAGTGATTCACTTAACAATTGCAGCAAGAAAGGTCATAAAACAGAGGAAAACTCACTTAACAAATGTTGCACTTAGCAACAGAAATGTTGGGCACAATTGCGGTCATAACTTGAGGACTATCTGTTTTTCCATTTGTAGAAAACTTACCATCTTTGCAGAGGGAATGGACCCCTGTTGTGGGCGCCCACATGGGAGAATCACCACAGATGTCTGTGTCGCATGATAGTAGAAAAGGGAGGGACCGCCCTCTTTTATTCTTTGATCTTCTTTACAAATTCTCTAGGACTGGTGTTGTAAAATAGTAACAAATTAGTATGAAGCAAACCTCTAAACGCATCCATGAAAAGCGTCATGGAGAAATGCACAATCAAATAAAGAGCTGACGATACGCACTGGATGCAAAGCCAACTTGCTAAAAAGCAATAAAAGTGAGGATACGTTACACTGCCCAAGCCATAAAGCAAAAGGTAGAACAATTTTTAAAAAAGCAGTCGCTTTGCAAACAGTTGTAATGAACCAGGGTGTGTGATTTCTTTTTGTTTCTTTTTGTTTGTTTTCCTATGTATGTTTTACTGGTGTGTATGAACTTGTGACCCAAAGAGTTTAAATGTTTTGCAGTGCGATGTCCTTTTTTCATGTAAGGTAGAAACATATCACTTTTATACAAATGGGCTGGCGGCCTCTCTTGTAGTGTTCGTAAAAGAAACTAATATTTGTTACAAGTATATAATGTGTTAAACAAAGCGTGGTAGTGTTTAATATTTTGTGAAATTGTGGCCATTAATTCTACTGCTGACAAGTATATTAACCCAAGCTGAAATAATTATGCACTTATTATTAAAGCCCCAAAGAACGGCTGTAAAGTAGCTCTCTCCAGATAAGGAGGGTGAAATGGAAAACTGAACAAGAATCGGGCAGGGATGCATTCGGTCGCGGTATAATTTAACCGAGCAAAGCGTTTCGCCCCTAATAGTCTTTTGGGATTGATAGGATAGGAAGGGAGACGTTTCCACTGCGTGAAATTCACTTATAGAGTGTATTTGATCTTTACAAGATAGCAAAGGGATAGAGAAGTGAGGATTGGGGAGCAAAGGGCTCCCAATTATGTTAAATGGATGAAGGCACCAAGGTTTGATATTTTAGAGGCTAGATAGTGCCTGTAAATACAGGATGATATAGTGAGGTGTCAGCCAGCCCACTCGTCTCCGTGAGTTTTTCTGCTTAAATAAGCACAGGTAACAGTGGTGCATGTTCCCCCATCAGCCAGAAAGGGTTGCCAACTGCAGGATCCAATCTGAGTCAGTCACTGGGACCAAAGGTTTATTGTTCCAAGCTTTCGGGCTTGTCCTGGAGGCCATCCTCAGAAAACCGCTGCTGGATGGGCTCCAGCATGAGTCCGAAAAAAGAGGTGTCAAGATGGCTCAGGGGTTAAGATGCTGGAATTGTCAGCTGGAAAGCCCAGGTTCGAGACCCGAGCATCATGTGATGGGTGACCTCCCGTCCTCGCCCCAGCTCCTGCCCACCTAGCAGTTTGAATGCATGTAAATGCGAGTAGACCATAAGAAAGGCCGAGCGCCAAAGAATTGAGGCCTTTGAACTACGGTGCTGGAGAAGACTCCTGCGAGTCCCTTGGACTGCAAGGCGATCAAACCGGTCAGTCCTAGAGGAGATGAACCCTGACTGCTCTTTAGAAGGCCAGATCCTGAAGCTAAAACTCAAATACTTTGGCCACCTAATGAGAAGGAAGGACTTACTGGAGAAGAGCCTAATGCTGGGAAAGATTGAGGGCAAGAGAAGAAGGGGACGACAGAGAATGAGGTGGCTGGATGGGGTCACTGAAGCAGTAGGCGTGAGCTCAAATGGACTCCAGAAGATGGGAGAGGACAAGAAGGCCTGGGGGAATGTTGTCCATGGGATCGCGATGGGTCCAACACGACTTCGCAACTAACAACAACAAATGCAAGTAGATAAATAGGTACCACATGTGTAAGAAAGTAACAGCACTCCAAGACATCATGCTGGCCCCATGACTGCAGAAAGGCCTTCACACAGTGCTGGCTCAATGGCCTTGAAAGGGAGATGAGCACCATCCTCTATATAGTCAGCAATGACTACCGTAGCAGAGTAAAATCCGCGGGGACTCCTTGATTACTCAGTGCAAGATTCAGATTGGATCCCGCAACATTATCCTGGGACACATATATTTCCTTTCATTCTTGAGAGTTGCCAACTGCTCAACCAAAGAAAGCATTGGTGCTGTACTTGGGAAGATCCAGGCTGCTCGGTTGCAACTGCCCAAAGGTTAGGTGTGAAAGACATGCATGTGTGTGGACGTACACACACCAGAGTTCCAGAAAGGAAGCAACCTGCGAGAGTGGACGTAAAGGGGAAAGTCAAAGAATTGGCCGCTGATATTAAATTCTCCAAAATGATGAGATGGCAGGACCGAAGTCTCAAGGGTAGCATAAAACAGGAGTCCCCAAGCCCCGGGCCGCTTGCGCAAGCTCCATTTGTATGAGTGGCATGTGTGAATACCCACCATTTTTGTAAATGGAGTTGTGCATGCGCTCTCACAGAACCATTCCCTCTCCTCCCCCCCACATCCCCCCCGCCATCACCACTGCCGGTCCACAAAGCCAGAAAGGTTGGGGACCTAAGAGATATTTGCAGTGAGAAGCTACTTTGCTATAATTTGAATCAGAGGAACTGGACAGTTCATTTCAAGAGAAAATGGGCCATTTTAAGGTTATAGATATTCAGGGCATATCTGTAAAGTTTCCTGCATTACATAAACATACCTCAAAATTCTTCCTAGGTAGAAAACCTGTATTCCATAAAGCCTAAAATTCTGGATCTTAACAAAGTAGTTTTCCAGAGGTGGACATATTTTGAACCATTTACTTTGAACTATTTACATTCAGCAGTGATGTGCCATATTTAATTATCTAAATATGTAAATCAGTTTTTAATTAACTTCAGCCCCAACATTAAAAGTAATATTTCTATTTTAAAAGGTAGCAAAAGACTGTTCCACCAACTAAAAATGCCTTAAAATCATTATTGCAGATGATAAACTCCTGCAGAAGTATATATAGCAGCAAAACTACTAAATGTTTTTACAGCATGTTTGTTTCTGGTCAAACTTATATTAAATTAAACCAGCCGCTGTATATTCCATTTCCTATTAAGCAATTTAATTGCTGCATTTTTTTTCCCAGGCAAGCAATGTCCGCTTAAATATTTTCTCTCTTAACGGTCATATTTTAACACTTTCTACTCTGTGCAAAATGACCCAGAAAGAAATGGTTAGCAGTATCATATCTGCAGGGCAGTTATAGTAAACATTTTAATCAGTGGTGGTATGACTTGCTAGCCTCCAGACATTGTGGGTGCTTAATCACTGGAGGTTTTTAAGAGGAGACTGGACAGTGTCCTGTCTTGGATGGTATAGGGCAGGGGTGGGCAACCTTGACTCTTTTATGACTCGTGGACTTCAACTCCCAGAATTCCTCAGCCACCATGGCTCAGCATGGAAACCTCTACATTTCTCCTCAGCATGGCTGGCTCAGGAATTTTGGGAGTTGAAGTCCACAACACATAAAAGGGCCAAGTTTGAAGACCCCTGCTCTAAAGGTACAAACCAGTAGTTCCACTGGATGTAGAGTTGGTCTATAGCAGGGGTGGGCACCTGGCTCTTTTATGATTTGTGGACTTCAATTCCCAGAATTCCTAAGCCAGCATGGCTCAGCATGGAAACCTCTCAATTTCTCCTCATCATGGCTGGCTCAGGAATTCTGGGAGTTGAAGTCCGCAAGTCATAAAAGTGCCAAGGTTGCCTAACTCTGCACTATACCATGTCTGAGAACACCAGGAGTTCATACTGGTCAGATCCCATGCAATATTGACAGAATATAGTTGGTTTGGGTTAGATATTGTATGGACCCAACACTTGTGGCTTGTGATTGATTTATGGTTTAGCCCAACCTTGGCAGCTTTAAGATGGGTGGACCCTCCTCCTGTGGACACCATTGACTGCAGAGTCATGGATGTTCTACAAAGCCAGACTTGGAAGTCTTTTGCAAGTCCTCAAGAGTGACTACCTCATCCTAAGTCCATGATGTTTCTTTGTAGATGTCAGGAGGAGTGTCCAGTGGGGACATTTGGCTTCCAGTGCATGGAGAAATGTAACTGTGAGAACAGAGCCAAGTGCTATCATGTCAACGGAGCATGCCTGTGTGATCCGGGCTTCAAGGGCATCCATTGCCAGGAGCGGATCTGTCCAGAGGGATACTACGGGCTGAAGTGCAACAAACGGTGTCTATGTCATGCTACTAACACAGTCAGGTAGGTGTGCGATGCTTCTGCAAAGGGGGAGATGTGGACTGAGAAGCTTTCCAGTACCCAGGAGGAAAATGTCACCAGGAAGAGATTCATCTCTTGGGCCCAGTGCAGGAATGTGTGTGTGTGTGGGGGGAATTGCCAGTTAGGCGTGGGAACCTTGCTGGGCTCTGATGGAAAAGGGAGCAATTGAACTGGGATAAGAACATCTTTACAATATTATTGATAGGATCTTTCTCCCTTAATACAACTTTACAATGCCTTGGTAAGGCCACACTTGGAATACGGCATCCAGTTTTGGTCACCACGATGTAAAAAAGATGTTGAGACTCTAGAAAAAGTACAGAGAAGAGCAAGAAAGATGATTAGGGGACTGGAGGCTAAAACATACAAAGAACAGCTGCTGGAACTGGGTATGTGTAGTTTAATGAAGAGAAGGACGAGGGGGGACATGATAGCAGCTTTCCAGTATCTCAAGGGTTGCCACAAAGAAGAGGGAGTCAAGCTATTCTCCAAAGCGCCCAAAGGCAGGACAAGAAGCAACGGATGGAAACTAATCAAGGAGAGAAGCAACCTAAAACTAAGGAGAAACTTCCTGACAGTTAGAATAATTAATCAGTGGAACAACCTGCCACCAGAAATTGTGAATGTTCCAACACTGGAAGTCTTTAAGAAGCCAGCCATTTGTCTGAAATGGTATAGGGTTTCCTCCCTGAGCAGGGGGTTGGACTAGATGACCTCCAAGGTCCCTTCCAAACTTTATTATTATTATAAAACTTTTATTCATAAAACATGAAACTCAGTCAACTGAACACTCAAATTGACTGGCACTAATGGTTGACACAGGCTGCTGCCAGCATCCTAGGTATCAACCAGGTATCTCCTTAAAATGTAAGATGTTCAAGTAGCGCAGTTTTTTGTAGATTTGCTGGAGTTATTGCAGGAAGTTGCAATTTCTTGATGTGTTTTGTAAAGTTTTGGGACATAGTTCCCAGTGCCCCAGTGACAATGGGTATCACTGTTAAGCGTTTCATCCATAATTGCACAGTTTCGATGGCCAGGTTGCGGTATTTCATAATTTTTTCCAGTTCTTTTTCTTCGACTCTGGCATCTCCTGGTACAGCGATATCAATCAGCTGTACGCTTCGGTTCTATACGACTGCGATATCTGGCGTGTTGTGTTCCAAATGGCGATCTGTCTGTATTCGGAAGTCCCACAAGATCTTCACCCTCTCATTCTCAACAACTTTTTCCACCCTATGTTCTCATGACTTTTTGGACACAGGCAAGTCGTATTTTTTACACAATGCCCAGTGGATTAGTTTAGCAACTCGGTCATGTCTAGCTTTGTAATCAGTTTGCGCGATTTTGCTGCACTCACATATTAAATGTGAAACAGTTTCAGCTTTGTTGTTGCAAAGTCGGCAATTTGGATTGTCAGTAGATTTTTGTATCTTCGCTTTCATGGCATTATTTTGTAGTGCTTGTTCTTGAGCAGCCAGTATTAAGCCTTCTGTTTCTTTCTTGATGGTTCCCATCTTAAGCCATGCCCATGTCAAGTTGTTATCACATTTTCCTTCAATGTGTTTCAAATGTTGTCCGTGCAAAGCTTTGGTTGTTGTTGTTGTTGTTGTTGTTGTTTGTAAGTGTGAAAAATGGTCATAAGTCAGCTTTCTCAGTGCAATTGTAATTTCAAAGGGCCACTAAATGAACTGTTGTAAGTCCAGGGCTACCATTATATGCCCCATGTAGCAACCTTACAAACAAGAGTGGCACCTGATGGATTCCTAGTACAATCTGACCAGGAAATGACCATTCCAAAATTGCACTGTTGTTGTTGTTGTTGTTGTTGTTGTCGTCGTTGTTATTATTATTATTATTATTATTATTATTATTATTATTATTATTATTATTATTATTATTATTATTATTATTATTATTATTATATGGGAAGGTGTCTAAAGAACCTTATGACAGCAATGGGGAAGGCAGTAGAAAGCAGTGAGAGGGCTCCTTCCTTCCTTCCTTCCTTCCTTCCTTCCTTCCTTCCTTCCTTCCTTCCTTCCTTTCCTTCCTTCCTTCCTTCCTTCCTTCCTTCCTTCCTTCCTTCCTTCCTTCCCTTTCCTTCCTTCCTTTCCTTCCTTCCTTCCTTCCTTCCTTCCTTCCTTCCTTCCTTCCTTTTGCTTCCTTCCTTCCTTTCCTTCCTTCTTTCCTTCCTTCCCTTCCTTCCTTCCTTCCCTTCCTTCCTTCCTTCCTTTCCTTCCTTCCTTCCTTCCTTCCTTCCTTCCTTCCTTTTCTTCCTTCCTTCCTTCCTTCCTTCCTTCCTTCCTTCCTTCCTTCCTTCCTTCCTTCCTTCCTCCCCTCCCTCCCTCTTTGAAAATCTGTTTTTGTCCCCACACATTTCTTCTGAGAAACCCTCCCTTGCTTGCTTGAAGAAAATAGGGTGATTTCTTCCAAGAGGCAACTGGACTTTCTTGGCTTCCTTGAAGATATTTTGCTTCTCATCCAAGAAGCTTCTTCAGTTGAAGAAGTGAAGAACTGAAGAAGCTTCTTGGATGAGAAGCAAAATGTCTTCAAAGAAAAACAAAGGAAGTCCAGTTGCCTTTTGAAAAAAGCACCTTTGGGACATTCCATGATGTGTTTTTTGACTTTGACCCTTGGCTTCATCTTAGTTTTTGTCCACATCAGATGGTCTGCATGGAACTGATGCACCATCTAGTCAGCATGTAGAGGGGGATTTTAACAGACTGGCATTCTCAAGGGGATGGATGTCTGAGCTCAACGTAGCTTTGTTGTGTGTTTGTTTGTTCGCTTGGTTCTTTTTTTTTGCGCAAGATAATTTTGTATACTCATAAAAGTTTGTGAACCCTTTCTGATTTTCTGCAAGTGATCACTCTATACAGAGCCTCTTTTGCATTTCTGCAACCTTTGGTTATCTCAGAGTAGCTCAACTCTATAGCTCAACTCTCAACATGTATAATTTATCTGACCTTTTCTGCCATTCCAAAGTTACATTCCAGAGTGACCCCTTTCTAACCAGGAGACAAAGAGCAAGGCAGATGTTTTAATGGAGAATGCTCAAACTTTGTTTGGAGTTAAGCTCCTGTCTCAAAGATAAATATTATGGTGTTGAAATTCTCTTTAAAGTGGTAGTAGGATTGGTGCCTTAGTCATATGCCTTTGGCTCCACAAATCAAATAAAACCTAGCTCTTTTGGTAAAGCCAGATCATCTGACACAGGCAATAAGCTTTCTCAGCCAGAGAGAAGAATGAAAGAAAGGAAAGGAAAGGGAAGGGAAGGGAAAGGAAAGGAAAGGGAAGGGAAAGGAAAGGAAAGGAAAGGGAAGGGAAAGGAAAGGAAAGGAAAGGAAAGGAAAGGAAAGGAAAGGAAAGGAAAGGAAAGGAAAGGAAAGGAAAGGAAAGGAAAGGAAAGGAAAGGAAAGGAAAGGAAAGGAAAGGAAAGGAAAGGAAAGGAAAGGAAAGGAAGGGAAGGGAAGGGAAAGGAAATTGCATTAGTAGAAAAATAATCCCAGTTCTTAAATGACATATTTTCCAGTATGCGCTGCCTCATTTTCATTTTGCAGCTCAAAGCAACTGAGAGGATTAGCGTTCAAGCTAAACTCCAATATAACAATTAAAACAGATCAAACTAACAGGTGAAGGGAACCCTCTTGACTTAAAAAGCCTGGATAAAAAGACAGATTTTAAGAGTCTTCTGTAACAAAGAGCCAACCTCAACTTCAGTGGAAAAATCATTTCATTATGTAGTCCCTGCAAAGGGGGGGTGGGGAAAAATCTATCAGTGTAAAACGTATTCATGGAGGGACCTACAAAATACGTCTTGCTGAAGATCTAAGCAAGTAAGATCAACAGTCTCTGCTGGAATTGCAGTTCAAAAGATAATTGCTTCAGATGTGCCAGGCTTTATATACTAACCAGTATCTTGAATTGGGGCCAGAAAGCAGCATATAAAATTCTCTGCATTAAGGGAAAAAATACAGAATAACAGACTTGGAAAGGACCTTGGAAGTCTTCTAGTCCAACCCCCTTCCCACGGCAGGAGATCCTATACCATTCCAACCAAATGACTGCCCAGTCTATTCTTAAAAAAAACTTCAGTGATGGAGCACCCACAACTTGTGAAGGCAAACCTTGCACTGATTAATTGCTCTCACGGTCAGGAAATTTCTTAGTTCTAAGTTGGATCTCTCTTTAATAATCTTCCTGTTATGACCCAGGTCAGTGATGGCGAACCTTTTAGAGACCGAGTGCCCAAACTGCAACCCAAAACCCACTTATGTATGGTTGGGTGCCGGGTGGGCGTGGCCCATTGGGTGGGTGTGGCCAATAGGGTGGGCGTGGCCCATTGAGTGGGCGTGGCTGTGGTGGTAACAGCAGACTGGGTGGGACTAAAAAGTTCAGTCAATTCCAACTTTGCGAGATCTTTTTTTTCCCCACGAGAAGTTGAAATTGATTGATTGAACCTTCACACAGCAGCGGACACCTAAACCAAAAAGGTTTTGTAAAACCCAGCTGAAGGCCTAGGGCAGGCGATGGGGCACATGCCCACAGAGAGGGCTCTGTGTGCCACCTGTGGCATGCGTGCCATAGGTTCACCACCACGGACCCAGGTGGTCAAGGCAAGGCCGGCTTTCTAAAAAAGGGGTCCTCAACCTTGGCAACTTTAAGACTGGAGGAATTCTGGAAGTTGAAGTCCGCCAGTTTTAAAGTTGCCAAGGTTGAGGACCCCTGCTTTTAAGAGTCCTTTATTTCTCTTAAACAAAATTCCAGCCAATGACCCTTCAACAACCTGTAAAGCTCTCATCCTCATGCTACCTTGAAGGCAGCCACCCTCAGTCCCCCAAACAACAGCCCCTAAAGCACCAAGAAAGCCCCCAGAGTAGGAGCCTGCACACAGGGCACAAGAGCTGGGCAGTCCTCAGGGCAAGAAGCAGATCCCAGCCGTGTGCTGCAGCTGCCAAAAGAGCCAACACAGTGCTAGGCTGCATTAACAGAGGAATAGAATCAAAATCACATGAACTATTAATACCACTTTACAATGCCTTGGTAAGGCCACACTTGGAATACCGCATCCAGTTTTGGTCACCATGACCTAAAAAGGATGTTGAGACTCTAGAAAGAGTCCAGAGAAGAGCAACAAAGATGATCAGGGGACCGGAGGCTAAAACATATAAGGAATGGTTGCTGGAACTGGGTATGTCTAGTTTAAGGAAGAGAAGGGTGAGGGGTGACATGATATCAGTCTTCCAATATCTAAGAGGCTGCCATAAAGAAGAGGCAGTCAAGCTATTCTCCAAAGCGCCTGAAGGCAGGACAAGAAGCAAAGGATGGAAACTAATCAAGGAGAGAAGCAACCTAGAAAAAAAGGAGACATTTCATGACAATTAGAACAATTAACCAGTGGAACAACCTGCCTCCAGAAGCTGTGAATGCTCCAACACTGGAAATTTTTAAGAAGAGACTGGATAGCCATTTGTCTGAAATGGTATAGGCCAGGGTTTCCTTCCTGAGCAGGGGATTGGACTACATGACCTCCAAGGTCCCTTCCAACTTTATTATTATTATGAAAAGAAGCCGTTCCAAAGCCCCAAGGAAGCAAAGGCCAAACCTTATGCCACAGGAGGAGTTGTTGTTGTTGTTGTTAGCTGCGAAGTCGTGTCCGACCCATCGCGACCCTATGGACAACATTCCTCCAGGCCTTCCTGTCTTCTACCATCTTCTGGAGTCCATTTAAGCTCACGCCTACTGCTTCAGTGACTCCATCCAGCCACCTCATTCTCTGTCGTCCCCTTCTTCTATTGCCCTCGATCTTTCCCAGCATTAGGCTCTTCTCCAGTGAGTCCTTCCTTCTCATTAGGTGGCCAAAGTATTTGAGTTTTATCTTCAGGATCTGGCCTTCTAAAGAGCAGTCAGGATTGATCTCCTCTAGGACTGACCGGTTTGATCGCCTTGCGGTCCAAGGGACTCGCAGGAGTCTTCTCCAGCACCATAGTTCAAAGGCCTCAATTCTTTGGCGCTCAGCCTTTCTTATGGTCCAACTTTCACTGCCATACATTGCAACTGGGAAGACCATAGCCTTGACTATACGCACTTTTGTTGACAGGGTGATGTCTCTGCTTTTTAGTGTGCTGTCTAGATTTGCCATGGCTTTCCTCCCCAGGAGCAAGCGTCTTTTAATTTCTTGGCTACAGTCCCCATCTGCAGTGATCTTGGAGCCCAGGAAAACAAAATCTGTCACTACCTCCATTTCTTCCCCATCTATTTGCCAGGAATTGAGAGGGCCAGATGCCATGATCTTGGTTTTCTTAATGTTAAGTTTCAACCCAAGTTTTGCACTCTCCTTCTTCACCCGCAACAAGAGGCTCTTTAGTTCTTCTTCACTTTCTGCCATTAGAGTGGTATCATCTGCGTATCTTAGGTTGTTGATATTTCTTCCGGCAATCTTAATTCCAACTTTTGATTCATCTAGCCCTGCCTTTCTCATGATGTGCTCTGCATATAAGTTAAATAGGCAGGGCGACAGTATACAGCCTTGCCGGACTCCTTTCCCAATTTTGAACCAATCAGTGGTTCCGTGTCCAGTTCTCACTGTTGCTTCTTGACCCGCATATAGGTTTCTCAAGAGACAAATAAGATGGTCTGGTACTCCCATCTCTTTAAGAACTTGCCACAGTTTGTTATGATCCACACAATCAAAGGCTTTAGCATAGTCAATGAAGCAGAAGTAGATGTTTTTCTGGAACTCCCTAGCTTTCTCCATGATCCAGCGTATGTTGGCAATTTGATCTCTAGTTCCTCTGCCTCTTCGAAATCCTGCCTGTACTTCTGGTAGTTCTCGATCCACATACTGCTGAAGTCTAGCTTGTAGGATTTTAAGCATGACTTTACTAGCATGAGAAATGAGTGCAATGGTGCGATAGTTTGAACATTCTTTGGCACTGCCTTTCTTTGGAATTGGAATGTAAACTGATCTTTTCCAATCCTGTGGCCACTGTTGAGTTTTCCAAATTTGCTGGCAAATTGAGTGTAGCACTTTTACTGCACTGTCTTTTAAGATTTTGAATAGCTCAGCTGGAATACTGTCACCTCCACTAGCTTTGTTGTTGCTCAGCTTTTCTAAGGCCCACTTCACCTCACATTCTAGGATGTCTGGCTCGAGGTCAGTGACCACCTCATTGTGATTATCTGGGACGTTAAGCTCATTCTTGTATAGTTCTTCTGTGTAATTTTGCCACCTCTTCTTAATCTCTTCTGCCTCTGTTAGGTCCCTGCCATTTTGGTCCTTTATCATGCCCATTTTTGCATGAAACGTTCCCTTCATCTCTCCAATTTTCTTGAAAAGATCTCTGGTCCTCCCTATTCTATTGTTTTCTTCTATTTCTTTGCACTGTTCATTTAAGAAGGCATTCTTATCTCTTCTAGCTATTCTCTGGAATTCTGCATTCAATTGGGCATATCTATGTTTTTCTCCCTTGCCTTTCGCTTCCCTCCTTTCCTCAGCTATTTGCAAAGCTTCCTCAGACAGCCATTTTGCTTTCTTGCATTTCTTTTTCTTTGGGATGGTTTTGGTTGCTACCTGTTGTACAATGTCGCGAACCTCTGTCCATAGTTCTTCAGGCACTCTGTCTATCAGATCTAATTCCTTAAATCTATTTGTCACCTCTACTGTATATTCAACAGGGATATGATTTAATTCATACCTGAGTGGCCTAGTGCTTTTCCCTACTTTCTTCAGTTTAAGCCTAAACTTTGCAAGGAGAAGCTCATGGTCTGAGCCACAGTCAGCTCCTGGTCTTGTTTTTACCGACTGTATAGAGCTTCTCCATCTTTGGCTGCAGAGCATATAGTCAATCTGATTTCTGTGTTGACCGTCTGGTGATGTCCATGTGTAGAGCCGTCTCTTGGGTTGTTGGAAAAGAGTGTTTGCTATGACCATCGTATTCTCTTGACAAAATTCTATCAGCCTGTGCCCTGCTTCATTTTGTACTCCAAGGCCAAACTTGCCTGTTATTCCAGTTATCTTTTGGCTTCCTACTTTAGCATTCCAATCCCCCATGATGATAAGGACATCATTTTTTGGTGTTACTTCTATAAGGTGCTGTAGAGCTTCATAGAACCGGTCAATTTCATCCTCTTCAGCACTGGTGGTTGGGGCATAGACTTGGACTACTGTGATATTGAATGGTTTGCCTTGGATTCGAACTGAGATCATTCTGTCATTTTGAGGATTGTATCCCAGTATTGATTTTCCTACTCTTTTATTGACTATGAAGGCTACTCCATTTCTTCTGAGGGATTCTTGCCCGCAGTAGTATACCTGATGGTCATCTGAATTAAATTCACCCATTCCTGTCCATTTTAGTTCGCTGATACCTAAGATGTCGATGTTCAGTCTTGTCATCTCTTGTTTGACCACGTCCAGCTTTCCTTGATTCATGGATCTTACATTCCAGGTTCCTATGGAGAAAAAATCTTTACAGCATCGGACTTTCCTTTCACCACCAGACATATCCACAGCTGAGCGTCCTTTCGGCTTTGGCCCAGTCGCTTCATTCTTTCTGGCGCTACTAGTACTAGCCCTCTGCTCTTCCCCAGTAGCATATTGGACGCCTTCCGACCTGAGGGGCTCATCTTCCAGCGTCATATCGTTTTGCCTTTTGGTACTGTCCATAGGGTTTTCATGGCAAAGATACTGGAGTGGGTTGCCATTTCCTTCTCCAGTGGATCACGTTTTGTCAGAACTCTCAGCTATGACCTGTCCGTCTTGGGTGGCCCTGCACGGCATAGCTCATAGCTTCATTGAATTACGCAAGCCCCTTCGCCACGACAAGGCAGTAATCCATGAAGGGGCCACAGGAGGAGGGCGAGGTCCAAAACAAAATGTGAAGAGCCATCTTCCAAGGGAGGCAAACAGCAACAGGCCCGAATAATAGCGGGGGGGGGGAAGCAAACAATTGTTCCTGGCAAAGACTAACTCCCCACAGCATCTCTTTAAGTTACTCCCCTCCAGGCGTTCCTTGTGAGGAGCGGTGGGGCGACCTCCTCCTAAGTAGCCTTGCAGCCCTTCTCTGGGCTTGCCTGCGCTCCACTCTCCTTGCCCTTGGATCAGTGGAGGAGGCAGCTGTTCCTCATCAGAGGGGATCGGCTGCCGATCAGCGCCACCGCCGGTCAGCAGCCGATCCTCCCCTGTGTTGAGCTGGCAGGCAGCTCTCCGTCTGGTTGACCACCTCCCCTAATAGCTGAGGGGTCCAGAACAGCATCGCCCTCAGCCCCTGACTCTGCAAACATGCCAAGGCAACTGTGCCATCCTTATCAGACGGTCCCAGTTCCAACTCCTCCTCCTCCTCCTCCTCCTCCTCCTCCTCCAAACCAGGCTTTGATGGGGCCATGACACTTCCACCTGTTAGTTCTTGTCCTGGCCTCAGGTGCTTTGCAACATAAGTCAGTCCTCTCTTCTCTGTAACAGCCCCTCAAGTACTGAAAGACTGCTATCATGTCATCCCCCAGTCCTTCTCTTCATTAGATTAATCAGAATAGAGTTGCAAGGGACTTTGGAGGTCTTCTAGTGCAGCCCCCTGCTCAAGCAGGAGGCCCTATAGTACCATTCCAGACAAGTGACTGTCCAGTCTTTTCTTAAAAGCCTCCACTGATGGAGCACCCACAACTTCTGGAGGGAAGCCATTCCACTGGTTGATTGTTCTCACCGTTAGGAAGTTCCTCCTTATTTCCAAGTTTATTTATTTATTTATTTATTTATTTCATTTGTATACTGCCCTTCTCCCTAAGGACTCAGGGCGGTGAACAGTGACATAAATAATAGAATGTACAAATATAGATATTGAAAATAAATTAAACCCTAATTTAGCCCAAATGTAGAAGATAGTTACCTTAAGATAATAATTACAAAAGAACCCATCAGACCAGACCGGATTGCTTAAACAGATGTGTTTTTAGGTCGCATCGGAAGGAGCGAAGGTCGGGAGCCATCCGGAGCTCAACCGGTAAACGGTTCCATAGGTCAGGCGCGCCCACAGAGAACGCCCTCCCCCTGGGAGCCACCAGACGGCATTCTCTGAACGGCGGCACCCTGAGGAGGCCCTCTCTGTGGGAGTGCACTGGACGGAGGGGCGTTGATGCTGGCAGCAGGTGATTCCTAAGGTACTCCGGACCCATGCCATGTAGGGCTTTGAAAACCATTACCAGCACCTTGAATCTTACCCGGAGGATAACTGGGAGTTATTGCTTATAGTTGCTTCTCTCCTTGATTAGTTTCCATCCATTGTTTCTTGTCTTGCCTTCTGGTGCTTTGGAAAATAAATTGACCCCCTCAAATATTGAAAGACTGCTATCATGTCCCCCCCTAGTGCTTCTTTTCTCTAGACTGGCCATACCCAGTTCCTGCAACCATTCATCATATCGTTTAGCCTCCAGCCCCAGTCCCCAGGAGATTGTTTTGATGAGCTACACCTACATTTACTAATTCGGTTGTTAAGCGAATCACTGCAGATATTAAGTGAATCACACAGTCACTAAGCGTATCCAGCTTCCCCCATTGACTTTGCTTCTGGGAAGCCAACTGAGAAGGTCACAAAGGGTGATCCACGGATGCGGCGTCTCTTGTGAATGTTACGCCATTTGCCAGGAACCAGAATTTTCCTCAGGTCACTGTGGGGGAGGCTATGATGGTGCAAGGACCATTTATAAATTACTTATTTCAGTGTGGGGGTCACTTTGAATGGTCACTAAACAAATGGCTGTTAAGTCGAGGATTACCGTATTGATTTCCTTTAAAGACACTTTAATCTCAAGAATTGAACCTTTTGTGTAAAAACACAAAGCCTTTCATGTTCGGATTCTTTTGCAGCTTGATGTTCCACCTTAACAGCAAGATCGCTAATTGAAGGACCAAGATTCTCCTAAAAGCAGGAAATCTTTTCTGTAAAGTTTTACAAAAAATAAAATAAAAATAAAAATAAAAAATAGCAGTTGTTTCTGTAATGGCTGGGCTACCACAGCTGGCTTCCTTGCCTCTTCCTGAAGGGTCTTTGATGATGAAAGACATTTGGTGTCCTTCTCGCAGAGGTCACTGATGGAGCAGCATGTGCCGTCAGGCGTGTACAGTGTCTGCTTTTGGGCTTCTATATGCGCCCATCAGTTCTTCCATTGCAGAAATTGAGGGATGATTTTAAAAAGTCCACTGCGGGTAGTCCTCGACTTATAACAGCTCATTTAGTGACCATTCAAAGTTGCAAAAGCACTGGGGGAAAAAAAGTGACTCATGACCATTTTTGAGAGTGACAAACTTTGAAGCATTGGATCACGCAATCAAAATTCAGACGCTTGGCAACTGGCTCATCCTTAACGACCGTTGCTGTCTCCCAAAATCACGTGATACCCCTTTTGCAACCTTCTGACAAGCCAAGTCAGCGGAGAAGCCAGATTCGCTTAACAACCAGGTTACTAACTTATCAGTGATTACTCCAGTAATACAGTCCTGGGTTGTATAAACAGAAGAAGCGTAGAACCAAAATCACCGCTTTATAAGGCCTTCGTAAGGCCACACCTGGAATACCGCATCCAATTTTGGCCACCGGATTACAAAAAAGATGTTGAGATTTTGGAAAAATTGCAAAGAGCAACTAAGATGGTTAAAGGCCTGGAGACTAAAACACATGAAGAACGGTTGAAGGATTTGGGAATGGCCAGTCTGGACGAAGAGAAGGACTAGGGGGGACACGATAGTAGTCTTTCAATATTTGAGGGGCTGCCACAAGGAGGAGGGGGTCAATTTATTTTCCAGAGCACCAGAAGGCGAGACAAGATACAACAGATGGAAACTAGTCAAGGAGAGAAGCAACCTGGAATTAAAGAGAAACTTCCTAACAGTGAAGACAATTAACTTGTTTTCAGAAAGTTGTGGGTGCTTCATCACTGGAGGTTTTTAAGAAGAGACTAGACAGTCACTTGTCTGAAATGATATAGGGTCTCCCCTATATCATTTCAGACTTGACGGGGCTGGACTAGAAGACTTGAGCAGGGGGCTGGACTAGAAGACCTCCAAAGTCCCTTCCAGCTGTATTCTGATTGATTGATTCATTTAACAACTGTGGCAAGAAAGATTATAAAATTGGGCAAAACTCACTTAACAAATGTCTCACTTAACAGACACAGAGACACAGGGGTTCTCCTGAACCTCTGGTCTTCTGGATGAGGTTCCTCTCCAGCGGTTTTAGCCAGCCAAGCTTTCTTTGACAGTCTGCCTTGTGGACTTAGGGACAAAGACTTCCTTACCCCAATTCCATAAATTGTTGCAGTCATTAAGGAAACCTGAAGTTTGGATGCCTTCTTAGTGAAGGCTACCACCATTAGGTAGGACTCCCACATTTGTTAGGAAGAAATGATCTTAACATTTATTCCTCCAGTAAAATGTTTGCATTGCATGCTTCAAATCCAGCTGGATTTCTGTTCTCCGCTGGCTTCTTTTTAAATTCCTGTCTCTTTGCACCTGCTTTCTTGCCTTGAAAGAGTCTTTTCTCCAGATGGTATCTGCAGCTCTTAATAAATGAGTCCAGTCACTCAATTGATAAAATCTGTCCTTCTGCTCAGCCTTATCTTGGTCCTTGGGGGACAGAAGAGACAATGGCAGGCATAGATCCATCGATGCATTTTTCATGCATGGTGTTGGCATTTCAGAGTTTAACTTTCCAAGAAACTCTGCTTCCGCTTGTTAAGTTTCAAGACAAGGGGGTACCAAAAAATGAGGGACCGATGGCCTCTCCAAAGACATCTGTCTGAATGGATTTGGGTTCCAGTTCAACCGTGGCATATCAGCGTAGGCAAGGCACATAACACCAGTGTCCAAAATAGGATCAGATTCTTGTACGGGGGTACCTTGGTATTCAACTGCTTTGAAACTCATCAAATTTGGTGCAGGTAATCCTCTACTTACAGTAGTTCTTTTAGTGACTGTTCAAAGTTACAATGGCACTGAAGAAAATGATGAGCGTTGAAGCATCACCATTGTTCTGTCCCAGCCTACGTACGTCCTTGTTACTTCACAAAAACAACCCCTCTTTTAACAGTAGACTGGAAAAATTAACCCTTTTTATTTGAGTTACAGACCTGATAATTGTCCCAGAAAACAAAAGCAAGAGAACACTTTTCCAACGGAGACCTTGTCCAAAAGCAAAATGGAGCAGGAGTCAGACAGGAAATAACTCACAGTCAAAATAAACAGACCATGATCTCTTGACACTGAAGTTCTTTGCAAATGGTTGCCTCCAGCAACCAGCCCTGCCTACACATTCCCTTTTTGTTACACAGCCCCCAAGGCATGGCTTCTCACTGCTTTCTCCTTCTCCCCTGGAGTTGCCCCATTGCCTCCCTCTGTCCTACTTGTGTGACCTGTCTGTGTTTACGAGCATCTCTGAGGTCTTCCAGCTGTGCTTCCTCCAAGTCTGACTCAGCTTCCCAGCACAGCTGGCTCTCAGCTTGATCACGAGTGGAAGGAGCAGCCTCTTCATTAGTTTGTAAGTCCTGCAGCTCATCAGAGTCTTCCTCTGACTTTGATGGCTCTCCAGGCTCCTCCTCCTCCTCCTCCTCTGATTCCCCAGTCTCAACTACCGGGTTCGCAGGCTGGCACAGAATCACAACACCCATAGTCACATGATCAAAATTCAAACGCTTGGCATCTAGTTCATATTTATGACAGCAGTGTAACAGGGTCACGTGATCAACTTTTCCAAACGTCTGACAAGCAAAGTCCATGGGGAAGCCAGATTCACTTAACAACCATGTTACTAACTTACTAACTTTAACTGCACTGATTCACTTAACAACTGTGGCAAGAAAGGTTGTAAAATGGAGCAAAATTCACTTAATAAGTGTCTCACTTAGCAATGTAAATGTTGGACTCCATGGTGGTCATACGTTAAGGACGACCTGTACGCAGCACATTTTGACACAAAAGAATTTGTCCTGGTACTCATTGTCTTTTCAGTATTCGATGCTCAAGCTAGAACTTGTCCATTGCCTTTGTTACTCATTATTCCTTACGGGAGAAATAAGCACCATCATTTTCAGCACTCATCCAGAACTAATTAACAATGAGTATTTCAGTATGACTCTAGATCTAATTCCAAGCTAGGGTCTTCAGTCTTGACCCCCAGAACCAACTTGGTATCAACAGTGGACGCTTTGCTGGAGCTGAACTAAAAAGAAAAATAAAGAGAGAGACACAACTTGTTTTGAGTCAACTTTCCTCAGCGAATTTCGTAAGCGGAATTTGCACAGAGAAGAATAAGATTCAGAGTCAGGAGATATGAGCTGAGACAGAATATTACTGAAGGCAGAAATATAGATTTTAAGAGACAGAGGGAGTGAGATTACAAAGAACCGTTCAGCTTTTTCTGAATTTGTATTGGCTGTTAATTCTGTTCCTTCTTGCTGTTTGTCTCTTGCGTGCTTATTATTTGGGGGAATAAATTTTGTGCCACTCATAAAATGTCTGTATTTCATGTTGGTAATTTGTTTTTAAAAGGCCTAACCTTTTATATTCTGATGAAAAGCTCCACCTTGCAGGAGAAAAACTTACCAGGTGAAGTGGTGTTGAATTGTAATATGTGGATTCTGACTGCAAGAAACATCTGTTGCTTTTGAAAGATTTAATTTAGCTATCAAGGGCCAGAGTCGCTTGAAAACGTAGCGTTGTGTGTGCCACAAGGAGGAAACACAACACCAGGGTAACTGAACTATTGCTTTGCTGCTTCATTTTCTGTTTTCATTCCACGGAGATTAATAGAAGCGGAGGTGGGTGGAGGCAGTGGCTGTTTTTATGAGTTTTCATCTAAATGTTAAGAGGTGTGAACCGAGGAACATATAATTCAAGGAGTATGTCAGTTGGAAACTTTTCTTATTTTTTATTAAGCTGATTAATTGTTTTAATTAGTTACTCGAGGAAGCAGAGGACAGCTACAGAACTTGGTAATTTTTAGGCACAACATTATGTGCTAGCTCTTCCGTTGATAGCTTAAGTAGAGAGGGCTGGGGGTAGAAACTAGGCCAGCTAAGTAAAACTTTTCTTGGGAACTTTGTAATTCTGCTTTGCATTTTCAAAGTAAAGCAAACGCAACCCTAGGCTGCATTAACAGACGGATCCCATCAAGATCAAGGGAAGTATTAGTACCGCTTTATAAAAGCCTTAGTAAGACTACACTTCGAATAATGCATCCCGTTTTGGTCATCATATTATAAAGAAGATGTTGGGACTCTGGAAAGAGTGCAGAAAAGAGCAAAAAAGATGATTAGGGGGACTGGAGACTAAACCACATGAAGAACGGCTGCAGGAATTGGGCTTAGTCTAAAGAAAAGAAGAAATAGGGGTGACACGATAGCCGTGTTCCAGTGTTTGAGGGGCTGCCCCAAAGAAGAGGGGGTCAAACTGTTCTCCAAAGCACTTGAGGGTAGGATAAGAAGCAATGGATGGAAACTAATCAAGGAGAGAAGCAATCTAGAACTAAGGAGAAATTTCCTGACAGTGAGGACAGTCAACCAGTGGAACTGCTTGCCTTCAGAAGTCATAGGTGCTCCAACACTGGAGGTTTTCCAGAAAACATTAGACAGCCATTTGTCTGGAACGGTATAAGGTCTCTTACTTGAGGAGAGGGTTGGACTAGAAGACCTCCAAGGTCCCTTCCAACTCTGTTATTCTTTGAATATGGCTAAGAGAAACCTTTTCTTGAGGTCTTCAGAAGACGCTCACAGAAAATATGCCTGCCGTAACAGTGGACGCCGAACAAAATGCATGCAGTTAACAGTGTCAGGATGATGACCATAACAGCACAATCAAAGCCTTGCTCTTTTTTGTGCATGCAGACTTCCCAGACAGATGGCCCAGAGGAGCTTGCTGTGCACTCTGCAACCCTTTCCAATCATGCCAGAGTCGTAACAATTGCTGCTGCTCCAGACTGCAAGCTTGGGGACCCAAGAAAGGCCAAAGATAATCTTCCAGATGTTGCCCATCCAGAACAGGGGAAGCCTCCTCTGTCCAGAACAATTCTTTGAATCCTGGAAGTGGGCCACACAGAGGCCAGGGTTCCTTGCACTTAACCCCAGCATCCTATGTCCTCCAGGATTGCCGGACAAATAACCATAATCCCATTGCCTTTTCCTCCTGAATCTTTCTCCACTGTCTTTTTGGCCTGCTTCTATTTACCCTGATTCTGAGCAGATTTCCCTTCGTTGCCCTTCCTATCCACTCAGCCCGGTGATGTTCCTCCTTCTTCTTACAGCAATACGAAGCTGGAACCAATTTTTCCTCACGACCTTTTGGTGCCACATAGAAATATTGACCTTCTTACTTCTGACAGATTGCCTGTTTTTTTGGCTGGAATGTTTGTACACATTGCGCAACATTTAACCGGGTCAAATGTTGGCTTCCAAGGATCTGGAGTCGCTTTCCTTTCTGCCAGAATAGCTGAATAATCCCGGATCTCTTCTTTTGACAGTTGCCATCCTCTGTCTGGCGAATGCAACTGCAAAGCTGGCTGGGCAGGGCTCTATTGCAACGAAACGTGCGCGCCTGGCTTCTACGGTGAAAGTTGTCAACTTGTTTGCCATTGTCAAAATGGAGCAGATTGTGATAGCATCACGGGGAAATGTACCTGTGGACCAGGATATATGGTAAGTTCTGACCTCCTCCTGTTATTATTATTATTATTGTTGTTTGTTGCGCGGTCAGCCAGATGTTCAGATTGGATTTGGCATTTTTGTCTGCCTGTCGAGTGTTTCCCAAGGACCTAGGATAGGCAGATGTGGATGTTTGATGGTGTTAGAAATATCACTGCAGGTTATAAGCTGTTCTGAGAGACACAGAGCCTGGCCCATCTATTTGTATGTCAGCTACTACCAGAAACATATACCAATAATAACTTATGGTATTTTTGGCCGATGACAAAGCCAAGAAGGTGGCTTCATTCTGGCAGTTTAAACTTTGATCTAGACATGGAAGGAGGAGGAGGAGGAGGAGGAGGAGGAGGAGCTGTTCTGCCAGCTTTTGCACTTGACTGATGGTGAATTTGTCAGTGCTGATGGTGTTCAAGTGGTGCTCCAGATGTTTTGGGATTGCACCCAAGGCACCTATCACTTGGGTTGTTGTTTTTCCCCACAGTCGTTCTATTTCTATTTGCAAGTCTTTCTGTTTTATGATCTTCTCCAGTTCTTTCTCTTCTATTCTGCTGTCCCCAGGTACTGCCACGTCCGCTATCCAGAGTCTTTTGTCTTTCTTATCGACAGTTGTTAAGTCTGGGATATTATTATCATTATAGTGTTAATACATTCTCTTCTGAACAGTGTTCTCAGCAAAAGCTGATCATGTAGGGTCACTTCAAGCTTTAGAACTGCCAGAAATATGCATATGTTTCCAAGCAAAGTTGTTTTCGGGAAATGAAACGCTCTGAGGTCAAAACTAATTTTTCAGCTATTTTGACAATTGTACTTTTTTGCTTTTTTAAAAAAATTATTGTCATTTGTCATAGTATAAAATAGAAAAGAAAAGAAAGATAATGGGGAAATGGGGAAGGGAAAAGAAGGGTAGGGTAGAGGGGAAAGCGGGGAAAAAGCATTGATTTTCAACATTTTCAGTGCAATAAAATTCAAAATAAAGGGTCAACCCTGGCTTTTTACTCTCACATATTTAGTGAAGCCATTTGTATAACAGCAAACTAATCTAATCAGCAAAATACAAAGTCAAAAACTTCATGTTTTGCTTTGTTTTGTTTCGAGCAGAAACTCCAGAAGCAGTTTCCAAATAGAAATAAAACTGGATGCACTCTTTCCTTTAATTAAAATAGTTCACTTTGCCATCGCAGGCCAGCTCCATCGCTTTTTTCATCCATTCTTCCATTGTGAGAATTGATGTACCTGTCAGGTTTTTTTGTGTGCATGTGACAACGACATTGTTGTGGCTTGTTACACTCCAGTAATGATGGGAAAAACATTTGCCTGTTTATTTCACAAGCTCCGAATTTCACTTGCTGATATTTTTCAGTCTTTCCCAGTTCCTTTTAAGCTACTTTTGTTTCATTTGGTTTTTGCCGTATCTGTAAGTCACACTTCTTTTCCCGAGGAGCCCTCGGTGCTCTTGTAGCTTAGCAGTTTTCTTGCAGACATTTTATTTATTTATTTATTTTAATTCCATTTATATCCCGCCCTTCTCCGAAGACTCAGGGCGGCTTACAAGCTTAGCAGTAGCCTTCATTCTATGTATATGCCTGCTTATTAGGGCTTTCGC
Organism: Vipera berus; assembly: GCF_964194415.1. Taxonomy (NCBI): domain Eukaryota; kingdom Metazoa; phylum Chordata; class Lepidosauria; order Squamata; family Viperidae; genus Vipera; species Vipera berus. The sequence continues at coordinate 49,295 of NW_027673647.1, forward strand.
CCCCCCCCAAGCAGCATTATTACAAAGTCAGCTTAATTGCCCCGGGCCCCCAACAATCTGGGTCCTCATTTTACCTACTTCGGAAGGATGGAAGGCTGAGTCAACCTTGAGCCTGGTGGGACGCGAACCTGCACTAATTGCAGGCAGCTGGTGTTACTTAAGGAGGCATTAGCCCACTGCTCCACCAAGGACATGACCCAACTAGGTAACATCATCGGTGCCAGAAGGGAGTGGGATTTGAACTGATGATGTTGCCTAATTTGGGAACGTCTGCAAGAAAACAACCAAGCTCAGAGAGCACCAAATAGCCTCCATTATTGGTACTTGTTTTCCTGCAGATATTGAGCATGCTGTGACATCTCTCTGAATTCAGAAATCCTGTAAAATGTTCATATGGTCATTGGGAGGCATTTTTCCCCCCAACAGTACGATTATAACAGTACAATATTTTGAAGGTTCAAATCCCATTTGCATAAACTCCAATGTATAATTTTTGTTTAGCGATCATATCTTTTCTTATTTGGGTGGGCAGTTTTGCTACAGCCACTGGCTAAGTGGTGAAAAGAATCTTGTTTCATTATTTTTATTTCTTTGACCTATTGTTGTTTTTTAATGATGATTATTGGAATAATTTGGGGATTAGGTATGTGAAAAGACAGTAAGATCAGCCTTTAGTAGCAAAATATTACGGTAAACTGTTTTTCAGGATTCAGGAATTCAGTGTCCAGGAACTAGGATTCAAATCTGAATTTGATAAGGAAGAATTTGAAAAATCTTCCAAATTTTATCAGTAATTTTATTTCAGCACTCTTTTATTTCTTTGTAAGCTTGACAGAGTGAAGGTCCAAAATTTGATGAAGGCAAAGCAAATTGTGAAAAGAGCAGCCTTGTTTTATCTTATTGCTGTTATAACAATATCAGCAGGGATCGAGCAGGACAACAATACTTAATTTGGAGAGAATAGGAGTAAAGACTTAGAAGCTCTAAAATGCAACAGATTTCCCAGCTTTTGGGTTATTATAAAATTATGAGAAGGCAAATAAATATTTGAAAATTAAATATATTATTTGGAAGTAAAATAACATTTTATGTTCTAACTCTTATGTCTAAAAGAATCAGGCAGAAAAAAAGTAAAACTTGAGGTGGTAAGCCAACTGTGAATATACCATCAGATCAAAGAATCCGTTTACTAGTTCAGAGTAATTTCTCTTGCAGTATGAAAAAACGATTGTAGTCAAATGTTAGGGGTGCCAAATGCTATTAAATCTATGTTGGGCATCCCTTCATTTGAAGTATTCATACATGTCGGCCCCTTATTGTGACAAATGTATTTGTATCTTCTATTTTCTATTCTTCCTCCCTCGCTTTCTCGCTTTCTCCCTCCCTCCCTCCTTCCCTTTCTTCCTATCTCTCTCCCTCCCTCCATCTCCCTTCTTTCCTTCCTCTTCTTCCTTCCTTCCTCCCTTCCTCTTTCTCCCCTCCTTCCTTTCATCCATCCCTTCTGCCTTCTTCCCTCATTCCCTTCCTCTCCTCCCTCCTTTTCCTTCCTTCCTTCCCTCCTTCCTTCTTTCCTTCTCTCTGTCATTCTCTGTATTGTATATAATGTGTGTGTGTGCGTGCATACAAACCACATATACACACAGAGACACAAAAACACATCTTTATATCCATGTAGCTTTTTCCTTTTTAATGTCATGGTTCCGACAGATGAAATACTTCAAAGAACTTTGAGGCATTGTTTTCCTTAAAGAATCTTTATTAGAGTAGCATAACATCGGCACGAACATAGGTGAAGCCAAAATCTGAATTCCCCTCCCCTGAACACAGTACCTAGTGAAAATCCCTCCTCTAATTAACAGTCATAAATCACATTCTCCAATTAATTTGAAACACAGGCTTTCCCTCCAGTTCTCCAGCCCTCCATTTCTTACCATCTCTTATTTCAAAAAACCTTGTCTCTCATACAACTGCAATATTGTTACGTCTAACTAACTCCCCTACAAATTCCTCCTCCTCCTCCCCAGTATCATCTAATTCTAACTCTAAGAGTAAACAAAGTAAATGGCTGCATCTCCATATGTTGTCAAAGCAAGAACATCCGATGTTAGCAGCGTTGACATTTAAGTAAGTATTCTCTTTAATTACCAAGGTAAAGCTCACCGCATCAAATGAATGCTCAAGGACAAATGAACTTCTCCACTTGCTGTGAAGTGTCCAACTTAACATCTGGCGATTCGCCCAGTGCATTCAGGTTCACTCTCCTCTGGTTCCAACAAATGTAGATCTAACCCGGGGGTAGGCAACCTTGGCTCTTTTATGACTCGTGGACTTCAACTCCCAGAATTCCTGAGCCAGCCATGATGAGGAGAAATGGAGAGATTTCCAAGCTGAGCCCTGCAGGCTCAGGAATTCTGGGAGTTGAAGTCCACGAGTCATTTTTTATTGTTGTGAGCTGCCCTGAGTCCTTAGGGAGAAGGGCGGCATATAAATTTAAATAACAACAACAACAACAACAACAACAACAACAACAAAAATAATAATAATAATAATAATAATAATAATAATAATAATAATAATAATAATAATAATAATAATAATAATAATAATAATAATAATAATAATAATAATAATAATAATAATAATAATAATAATAATAATAATAATTATTCTCGTTGTCCGGAAAATTCTCCTTAGTTCTAGGTTGCTTCTCGGTTAGTTTCCAGTCTTCCTGATGTCACTTAGAGAAAGAGCTTATCTGATTTCAACTGCGACTCCCAATTTCACAGGTCTAGTCCTGGTTCTTCTCAGAAACGAGGCCCCATAAGCAATTTTTCCCACCGTATAATCTTTTATAGGACAGAGTTTTCCAACTTTGTTCCCAGGAAACCTGACTTCCTGAAAAACTAACTAGCTAGCTAAACTGATGATAAGAAGATAAGGGATCGGGAGGTTAAAATGTACGATGAATGGTTGAGGAAACTAGGTATGTCTAGTTTAACGAAGAGAAGACTTAGGAGTGCTGTGATAATACTGAGGGTCTGTAGAGAGACGAGGGGCTCGACCTATTCTCCAAAGCACCTGAGGGAAGGACAAGAAGTAACAGATGGATGCTTGTTAAAGGGAGATCTAACCTGGAACCAAGGATTTATTTGTTTGTTGGTTGGTTTGTTTACTGAGTGTATGGCATGCAACTAAGGAGAAAATTCCTAATGGTGAGAACAATTAACCAGTGAAACGACTTGCTTCCAGATGTTGTGGGTGCTTCATCACTGGGCATTTTCAAGAAGATGACTGGGCAGCCATTTGTCTGGAATGGTATACGGTCTCCTGCTTGACTGGTCTCGAACAGAGGTCCCCAACCTTTTGGGCACCAGGGACCGGTTACTTGGAGAGAGGTTTTTCCGCAGACCGGAGCGGGTCTGGTTTTGTGTACTGCCTTGCATCGCACGGTTGGGGCTTTGCTTGTTTGTGGGGCCCGGTTGCTGGCATGCTGTGGCCTGGTACTGGTCCACGGACCGGGGGTTGGGGACCCCTGGACTAGAAGACCTCAAAGGTCCCTTCCAACTCTATTATTCTATGCTCTAAACTAAAAATTAACAAACCTATAAACAACAAAAAGATAATTTCTGCATAGACAGTTTTCTATCACTAGTGATCTGTCTTTCAGTCAGAAAACCTGGGACATTTTCTTAACAAAAAAGTCCCACAATCTGAAAAATTTTGGAAACTGTTGTTCTGGGGTTAGGCTGATTCTGGCTGGAACCCAAGTTAATAATTTTATTTTTCTAATTTTCATTTTATTTTGCTAATAACTAGCACAAAAGCATAACAAGATAAAATAAACACAGCAACTACGATAGAACAAATACAAAGAGAATACCAGCTCCATGTGGGTTTTTCAATAACATCTGGATGTAATGCAATATAGATATCATATATTCCTTCGGCTTAGGCGAAGACTGAAATTCAGAGCTGAAGTTAAGATTTTGATCTTCAGATTAAAGAAGGGAAGGATTATTATTGCATTATTGGGCTGAGAAATTGACTAGCGCAGCTTTAATTAGAGAAAGAATGTACACTGTAAAGCACCATTGAACTTTACAACTTTCTGTGTGAACATAGAAAAGACGATAAAAATTTTTTGGGGAGGGTGTTATTTGTCCATATCCCACCTCATTCTGTTGTGAATGTTGATTGCCAACACAAAAGAACTAGCCGAAGGAAGTTCTCAATCTGCATTCGTTCAGCCACCATTCAAAGTTAGGACGGCACTGAACTGAGCAAATGGTGGTTGTGAGAGGCCTCAGTGTTGTGCCCCTTGCGGACACCCTGTCGTCACATCTGGACACTTGGCAGCCAGCTCACATTTATTGCGTTAGTTAGCGAGTCAGTTTGTACCCCTCCTTCGCATGTTTTTAGAAGTAACTCAAGGCGGCGAACATACCTAATGTTCCTTCCTCCTCCTATTTTCTCCAGAACAACAAGCCTCTGAGGTGGGCTGGGCTGAGAGGGGGTGAGTGACCCAGTTGGCTTTCATGCCTAAGGCAGGACTAGAACTCACCGTCTCCTGGTGATTGGCCCAAAGGCACCCAGCCGGCTTTCAGGCATAAGGGGTGTTGTGTATTTACTAGTTGTTATTATATTGAGTTTAACAGAAGTTACAGGGCTGAGGTAAAACCGCGGCAGCTTTTGACAACTGTCAAAAGCTGCCGGACGAAACCGCGCAAGCGCCAACAATTGACAGTTCAACACGCGCTACAGATGACAGCTCCGAGCTGTCAAAACCGGACGGCCCCGATTGGCGGCGACTACGGCGCGGGAACAGACTCACCCCTGATTGGTCAATCCGCCGGCAGCTGTCAGTATAAATAGAGGTCATGTTCCCTTGTTCTTTGCCTGGTTCGGAATAAAAGTTAAACTGTTAACTTGCTGTCTCGCCTGCTTCTTAGCCAAAGCAAGGAGGGACTAGAACTCTCCATCTCCTACCATTGGCCCAAAGTCACCCAGTCAGCTTTCATGGCTAAGGTAGGATTTGAATTCACGATCTCCCGGTTTCTAGCCTGGTGCCCTAACCACTAATGCAAACTGGCTCTTAGCAGGCTGTGTGTTTGCAATTTCCAACTTCCCTGCTGGCATCCGCAGAAAGACAACCTGGCAGGGAAGGGCCACAAGTTGCAGGGGTGAGTCTTCCCCACCCCACCCATCCTCCTCCAGTCCCCCTGTCCTCACGGTACCCTGGCCACTCGTGGGCCCTCCCTGACCCACATTGCATCTCTCTTGGACCCTTTGCAACCTCCCCTCCCCTGCTTCTAGCCCTCTCTTTGACACCCCAAATAGCGCAATCAGAAAGAATGGAAAGAGGAATGCAGGTAGTCCTGACTTAGCAAGCACAATTAGGACTGGAAAATCTGTTGCTAAGCAAAGTAGTCATTAAGGGAGACATTGTGTGACTGTGATGGGCTTATGATCTCACTTCCACCATAGCCATTAGGCAAGACATCTCGTGGTTTGAATGACGTTTTCTCCTTGATTCTACCTCTCGGAAGCTAGCCTTGGTGGAGCAGTGGGCTAATGCCTCCTTAAGTAACACCAGCTGCCTGCAATTAGTGCAGGTTCGCATCCCACCAGGCTCAAGGTTGACTCAGCCTTCCATCCTTCCGAGGTAGGTAAAATGAGGACCCAGATTGTTGGGGGCAATTAAGCTGACTTTGTAATAATGCCACTTGGGGTGTGTGTGAAAGCCCTAATAAGCAGGCATATACATAGAATGAAGGCTACTGCTAAGTTTGTAAGCCGCCCTGAGTCCTCGGAGAAGGGCGGGATATAAATGGAATTAAAATAATAAATAAAATAAATAAAATAACTGTGAAGCAGACAAATGTCGATGGCAAGACCATGGGGATGCTGCAGTGCTCATAGTTGCAAGATCGTTAAGTTACTTTTTCAGCGTCGTTGGAACTTTGAATGGTCGCTAAGTGGGGCAGTTGTTAAGTGAGGACTGCCTGCAGATGCCTTTTTTTTCGACTACAGGTAGTCCTCGACTTACGACCACAAGTGAGCCGAAAATTTCTGTTGCTAAGTAAGACATTTGGCAAGTGAGCTTTGCCCCATTTTAAGACCTTTCTTGCCACACCTGTTAAGTGAATCACTGCAATTGCAAAGTCAGCAACGGGGTTGTTAAGTGAATCCGGCTTCCCCACTGATGTTGCTTGTCAGAAGGTCATAAAAGGGGATCACATGATCCTGGGACACTGCGACTGTCATAAATGTGAGTCAGTTGCCGAGTGTCCAAATTTTGATCACCTGATCATCAGTGTGAAAAATCTTTACAAGTCACTTTTTTCAGTGAGGTTGTAACTTTGAACGGTTGCTAAATGAACTGTTGTAAGTCAAGGAATATCTATCTATTCTGTTTGCGCTCACGGTTCACATGTGAGTGAGGGCTGGGAAGTAAATTTCAGCGTCAGGTAAATGAAGTTGATACTCCCTCCATCTTTGCTGTCCTTCAGCTTCAGTTTGTACCTTGACTTTAGATATTTTTCTCGAATTTGACTCACTCTGAGCATCAGGTTTGAGGGAGGAAGATATTTCCCTTCATTCCCGAATCGTTTTCTGAAATTCAGATTTTAAACATATACCCTTCACAAAAGGACATAAATCACAACTGTGCTTTTAGAACTACAACTGTGATACAGCTTCCCTGGGAAATCTCCTCTGGGTTTTTTACCCATTCGAACCGGCAACAGTGAATATTAGCTGCAAAGCTTGTAACTAAGGCCTTCCTCACGTTTTCCTCCATTAAGAACAAAAATAATAACCCAGAGTTTCGAAGTGAAACTCCCCCAAAGGTTGATTAGGTTCCGCTGGCCCACTCTGAAAATAACATTTCATCTCCCACTAAAGAGCTATTTCCACAATGACATTTAAACAGCTTGGTTATTGAAGATGGCACCATAATCACTGGAGCATATTTAGGTATTGGTCTCATTGCACTCCCATAATGTACAATAGTCTCTGGCAATTAGTCCAGGAAGGGCCGTTAAGCTTGGAAATCACTAATTTACTGCAGCGGAAGTGTGTTTGTTACCCTCGGGTTAAGCCGGTTTCTGAGACGTTATCTCATGGAGGGTTATTGAAACTGGGAAACCCGCTGGCTTTCAGGAACGGATGAGGCGCCTTCATCAGGAGAGGACTGTAATGTATTGGGCCTTTTACTTGAACTGTTTCCACATGTCTTTGAATGCTGTTTGAGACTGCTTAATCAGGGAGTCTGTGTAATGGTCGCAGGCTGCCCAGACATGCAGTCTCCAGGATGACCATTGGTTGGCTCTGGGGAGGGAATAGGTTCCTTCAAACCTATTGGCTGCCACCTAGTGGCCAGCTGTATAAATAGCTGTGTAGAAGCCTGGGTTACCAGTTCAGTTCCTGTTATACAATAAAGCAGGCATGTCAAACTCATGACGTCACGTGATGTCACACAACGTATCGGAGCTTTTTCCCCATTGCCGGCAATGGGGTGGGTGTGGTTTCGTCGTGACATGTCCGGCCCGCAGGCCGGCAGTTTGACACCCCTGCAATAAAGCAATGTTCCTGTTTGAACTCTCTCGTCTCGCCTCCTGCTTGCAAGAAACCCAGTACACAACAAGGACTGTACCATAAGCCAGGCCACAGTCACAAACAGGGGGAAAGTAACACATCCCAAATCGGTCTCAAGGCTCTTCTCTACTGTAATGGTATGTGGAAATGACCTTGGAAGACCCAGTGAAAAGATACTGCCTAGGAAATGGTTAGATAAGAGAAGACACAGCCCAGAGCTTCATAATGGGTAGACAGAGTGACTCGGAAGAGATACCCCTCCCCCCATTAAGTTCTCATAATGTAAAGGAGATGGTGGTAGTTCTGTTGTCATGGTTCCGATAAATGAGACAGACCTGTGAGTTTAATATCAGCTTTCCAGGTAGCCCAAAATAAGACAGTTGGAGGGGACCTTGGAGGTCTTCTGCTCCAGTGGTCCACAACCTTCCTGGATTGGTAAATTGGTGGATGTTTCAGTTGTGCGTGCATGTGCAGCTCCATTTGCACAAGCACATTCGCCTGCTGCTTCCCCACCCTGGTTCTGAACATTGCCCGATTCTGAACGGGCCACAGCCCAGTACCAAGCCATAGCCTGGGGGTTGGGGACCCCTGTTCTAATCCAACCCCCTGCTCATGCAGGAGACCCCTTATCATGTCAGACAAATGGCTGTCCAATCTCTTTTTGAAAACCTCCAATGATGGAGCACCCATAACTTCTGGAGGCAAGCTGTTCCACTGGTTAATTCTTCTCACCATTAGGAAATCCCTCCTTATTTCCTGGTAAAAGTTCTCTTGGATAGGTTTCCATCCATTGCTTCTTGTCCTGCCCTCAGGTGCTTTGGAGAATAGGCTGACTCCTCTTCTTTGTGGCAGCACCTTAGATATTGGAACACTGCTAATCCTTCTTTTCATTAAGCCAGACAACAATCTCTAATCAGATAAGCTAATTCTACTTTATTGTGAGGCTACATTAACAGAATCTTGCAAGTCTAAAAGTACAAATCTCCCACTGTCTCTTTTACATTCTGAGACGCTGGCGAGGACCTCTTCTAAGCCTCTTTCTCCACCCGTTATGCAGCGGTGGGTTATGCTGTCTCTTATCTCTCCCACAAGATCAATCCCAATGTCATCACATTGCAGAATCAGGCATCTAAATACGTCTGCTTGCCAACTGTGGACTTTCTAGCAATCCCAAGAAAATTGGAACCATAATTTGACCATTGGGACTCCCAGCCTTGATTCCAGACATGAGAATGCAAAGAATTGCAAGCCAGAGACCTATCTGGGATGGTAGATTTAAGTCTAGTGATATTGTCACAGGATAGTTGATGAAGCTTGGCAGAAATTGTACACATCCCCATCACCACAATTTTCTACCACTCCCCATTTTCAGAGAAGCCAAGCTGACAAGGAACTGAAAAGGGGGTGGGGTGTTGGGGGATGTTCTCAGCAGAAGGATCCATCTACTCTACCTCAGGGGTCTTCAGACTTGGCCCTTTTATGACTTGTGGACTTCAACTCTCAGAATTCCTCAGCCAGAAACGCTGGCTGAGGAATTCTGGGAGTTGAAGTCCACAAGTCATAAAAGGGCCAAGTTTGAAGACCCCTGATCGATGTGCTTTGTTTTGTTTGATAGCAGCACATCTTTATTCTGCCCGCTTGCACGGATTAGTCAGTGATTGCCAGTCATTTTAATGCTGCTCTTTAAATTATTGGGTTGGGTGTTTTTTTTAAAAAATATCCTCTTTTTATTATATTCAAATACACAAGGCTTATAGATAACTTTGGAAAGCCTTTTAAACTCCAAAAGGCATCCTTGTAGACAGATGTTTCACTATCTCTAAATCTGGTCTTCTGCTCTTGCCCCACCCATCTGGACAGCTGCAAATGCTTTGAAGATTGAGTGCTGGACAGCTCTTGGCTTTAGAGCAGGGGTAGGCAACCTTGGCTCTTTTATGACTCGTGGACTTCAACTCCCAGAATTCCTGAGTCAGCTAAGCTATGCTATGCTGACTCAGGAATTCTGGGAGTTGAAGTCCATGAGTCATAAAAGAGCCAAGGTTGCCTACCCCTGCTTTAGACAGATGTTGGAAAAACAAAGAGTATCCCAAGCCTTAGTTTGCTTTTCTGCAATTTGGACTTAGAGAGATTTGCTGACTTTTGAAAACCTTCTTATAACTCACCTTAATCCAGCCTGTCAGTGACTTTGCAGGTACCCTTAAACAGCATCATCCTAATAGGAGAGAAAGAGAGTGATTAGCAATGTTTGGGATTAGCAGTTTCAGGAAAGTTGGAAAGAGAACAAGAGGAGAGAATTAACCTTCAGAAGGTGGATTATCAACAAAAGTGCGTCTAGTCAAGGCCGTGGTCTTCCCAGTTGCAATGTACGGCTGTGAAAGCTGGACCATAAGAAAGGCTGAGCGCCAAAGAATTGAAGCCTTTGAACTATGGTGCTGGAGAAGACTCCTGCGAGTCCCTTGGACTGCAAGGCGATCAAATCAGTCAGTCCTAGAGGAGATCAACCCTGACTGCTCTTTAGAAGGCCAGATCCTGAAACTGAAACTCAAATCCTTTGGCCACCTGATGAGAAGGAAGGACTCACTGGAGAAGAGCCTCATGCTGGGAAAGATTGAGGGCAAGAGAAGAATGGGACGACAGAGAATGAGGTGCCTGGATGGAGTCACTGAAGCAGGAGGTGTGAGCTTAAATGGACTCCAGAAGATGGTAGAGGACAGGAAGGCCTGGAGGAACGTTGTCCATGGGGTCGCAATGGGTCGGACATGACTTCGCAGCTAACAACAACAATCTTGAATTCCTCTCTGTCATCCTGAAGTTGCTGTTTAGGAGAAAAATTGTCAATTATATCGCCTCCCACACTCCAGTGTGAGGGGTCGGACATGACTTCGCAGCTAACAACAACAACAAGATTTTTGTGGGGAGAGACCCAAGAAAGGGGAATGTCTGTTACACAGTTGATGGAAACACTAATAATTTTATCGGGCCATCTCACCTGGGCAGGCAATATTATGGACCCTGGACTGGATGGGAAATTCTGGGAGTTCAAGTCCACCCATCTTAAAATGGCTAAGGTTGAGAAACACTGTGCAAGATGATTGTGTGTGGATCAGATAAAGGATAGGTCGCAATTGTAAGATGCTTTTCAAAGAGTCATGACTGGAAGCCTTGCAAATGAAGGACACAGCAGCACCAATTATTAGGTAGTCACTGTTACATTGACATGTCGGAAGTCAACATAACTTACTGGCTGGGAAATTCTGGGAGTTGAAGTCCACCCATCTTAAAGTTACCAAGGGGGAGGAAAAACTGCCCAAGATGATTGTGTGTGGATCAAACAAAGGACTCTGTTTTCAGAGTCATAACTGTAAGCGTTGCAAATGAAGGACACAGCAGCACCAATTGTGAGCTAATCACAGCTATCTTGACAGGTGGGAAGTAACTCCAGCAGGATTTTGCACCTTGGAAAGGACTTTTTTTTTCCTGAGCAAACTCATTTTTAATTCTTAGCCACAGCCCTCTGCACGAAAGAAGTTGGCTGTGTGTGCATAAATACATTTTGATTAGTGACATCTAAGCAGCATTTGTGAAGTTGGGGGGGAGGCAGGAAGGAGTGGAATCCAGATCAATCTGCATTCCTCAGTGTGACTGCGTTGAGGTCAGCAATGAAAGATTAGGAGTTCAAATGCTTCTCCTCTTTAATTTTGCTTCTGCCTGATGGAGCTCTGTTTATCGCTTGCTTTTCTCTTCAAATAAATTCCAGTGGTTTTCAAAGGAGAGACTGATAGGAGAAAGAGCAAGGCCTCCATCGATAATTTAATTCAAAAATATAATTTAAGAAACAGCCATTTTCTTTCCAGGAGAGGAAGAAGAATCACCAAATCCTCAACTTACGACCACAAATGAGCCGAAAATTTCTGTTGCTAAGCGAGACATTTGTTAAGTGAATTTGGCCCTGTTTTATGACTTTTCTTGCCACAGTTGTTAAGTGAATCACCACAGTTGCTAAATTAGTAACAATGTTGTTAAGTGAATCTGGCTTCTCCATTGAGCTTGCTTGTCAGAAGGTCACAAAAGGGGATCACGTGAACTCAGAACACTGCAACCGTCATAAATACACGCCAGTTGCCAAGCATCTGAATATTTATTATGTTACCGTGGGGATGCTGCAGTGGTCATAAGAGTGAAAAATGATCACAAGTCATTTTTTTTAATGTCATTGTAACTTTGAACAGTCATTAAATGAACTGTTGTAAGTCGAGGACTGCCTGTACCCTTGAATAAAGTCATTATCTGTTAACTTGCTCTATCATTTTCTTTTCTGTTTCTTTTCTCAGTTTATGTGTCAGCCATCTTCCTAGTTAGTTTGCAAGCTCAAAATGTCTTCGTTTTTCATTGTTCAATTTTGTGTCTGTTTCCCAGGCAGTTAACATAGTCAGTTGCTAGGATAGCAACTGAATTTGGTCTGAAAATTTTGAGTCTTTTAGTGTCTTCTGCAAACTCGATTGCTTTAGTTTTTAATTTCATCCAATGTCCTCTGCATCTTTTCTTCTCGTGAAATAACTATGCATCAAACCTAGAGTAAAGTCTCTATAAGATGCAGATTTAGGCGAAGGGCTACCCATTTCCTCAGGAATGCTTATAAATTTGGAATTCGCATAATTCCTGTCCATTTATGACACGTTATCTCATTTATGAAATGACATTTCATGAACAACAAGTTGACACCAAGTTGACGCTAGTGATGTAAATCATGCTGCTTTATCACAGTCACAGACCAGCGCAAGAGGGACAGAATGCAAGCAATAAAGCCTAACAAAGAGATGGACTAGGAAAGACATGATAACTGTCTTCCAGTACATAGGGGCAGACAGAGAAGAGTAAATTCACCTATACTCCAAAGCACCAGAGGACAGGACAAGAAGTAACTGGTGGATGATCATTAAAGAGAGATCCAACTTAGAACCAAGGAGAAATTTCCTGATGGTGAGAACAATTAATCAGTGGAACTGCTTGCCACCTGAAGCTGGTTTTCAAGAAGAGGCCGGACAACCATTTGTCCAGGGTGGAATAAGGTGGTCTGCTTGATCAGAGAATTGGCCTAGAGAAGACCACCAAGGTCCCCATGAGCCCTATGATTCTATGATAATTTTAAAAGCTAATAAATGTCTGTGTGTGTGTGTGTAAGTATGTGAGTGTGTATCACAAACTTAAAAACCTTTTTAAAAGCTATAAAACTAATTAAAAAGGGATTAAATTAGAAATAAATAAGGATAAAAATAAACATAAATGCTAATGTGTGGCTAACTGAAATTATAATACAAAACACTTTCAGCTAATAAGTCAAATACTCATTAAGGCTGGTTTGAGGCACCTTCTGACGGATTTTAATCACTGCTTTGCAAAATCTGGCAATCTTGCATATTATATTATGTCAGTATGCAAATGAAGCAAATAAGCCGAGAGAAAAGATAAATGTGGAATGTCTCTTAATTTGCTCTGTTATTTTAAGAGGTGGGCTGGGGAATTCTGGGAGTTGAAGTTCACCCATCTTCAAGTTGCCAAGGTTGGGAAACTCAACTGGAAGGTGGTAGACTAAGGTCCCATTATTCCTGAAGTGTTTGGGACTCCAAAAGCTGGAGACCAGGGCAGAGATAGGCAACAGCTGCAGAAACAACTGCTTGGACTCAGTGACTAGGGCTGAAGCTTCCAAATGCTTTTCAAGAAGAGAACGTTGCATAGGTGACTAAAGCATGGGTGGCAATGTGCTGTGCCTCCCAGATCTAGGAATGGGTGCACCAGGAGCTCAAAATGTATAAAGGATGCCCAGCCCTGGTTGCCACTTGATCTCTGAGATGGAGCATGAGGAACGTTGTCCATGGGGTCGCGATGGGTCGGACACGACTTCGCAACTAACAACAACATAATGATGGAGAGCTAAAGCTAATAATGGTTATCCTGAGAGGTCCAGCAAGATGCCTCTGAAGCATTGCTCCATCCACAATGGCTTTCCCATGAAAAATTTTATTGGCAAGGGTGAGGAAATATGAAAGAATGGCTGTGGGACTTGGGTCTGGCCAGTCTAAAGAAAAGAAGAAACAGGGGTGGACATGACAGCAGTATTCCAGTATTTGAGGGGCTTCCACAAAGAACGGAAGGGTCAACTTATTTTCCAAAGCACCAGAAGGCAGGACGAGAAACAATGGGTGGAAACTAATCAAGGAGAGAAGCAACCTGGAATTAAGGAGAAACTTCCTAACAGTGAAGAGAATTAACCAGTGGAACAGTTTGTCTCCAGAAATCGTGGGTGCTCCATCACTGGAGGTTTTTAAGAAGAGACTAAACAGTCACTTTTCTGGAATGGTATAAGTTCTCCTGCTTGAGCAGGGGGCTGGACTAGAAGACCTCCAAGGTCCCTTCCATCTCCTATTATTCTATTCTATTCTATTCTATTCTATTCTATTCTATTCTATTCTATTCTATTCTATTCTATTCTATTCTATTCTATTCTATTCTATCCCATTCCATAATTCTATTCTATTCTATTCTATTCTATTCTTGTTCATTCTATATTCTATTCTATTCTATTCTGTTCTGTTCTGTTCTGTTCTGTTCTGTTCTGTTCTGTTCTGTTCTATTCTATTCTACTCCTTCCAGCATCCAATGCATCCAGCTCACTGTATCCAGTCACCATGATACAAAAAAAATGCTGAGGCCCTAGAAAATGTGCAGAGAAGAACAAACAAAGATGATGAAGGCTAAATCCTGCGATGGGTGGTTGAGAGAGATAGTCTAGGGTTGACATGATAGCAGTCTTTCAATATTTGAGAGGCTGCCAGAGCGATAAGGAGGACAAAGCTACTCTCCAAAGCACCCGGAGGGCAAGACAAGAAGAAACTGATGGAAACTTATCGAACAGAGATCCAGCCTAGAATTAAGGAGGAATTTCCTGATAGTGAGAACAATTAATCAGTAGAATAGCTGGATATTTTTTTTAAAGAAGAAATTGGACAGCCATTTGTCTGGAATGGTATAGGGTTTCCTGCTTAAACAGGAGATCCCCATTTGCCGCCTTCCCAGCCAGCTTCTGACAAGCGAAGTCAATGGGAGAAGATGGATTTGCTTAATGACCTCACGATTCACTTAGCAACTGCAGTGATTTGCTTGGCAACTTGAAATTGACAAAAAAAAGGTTGTAAAATTGTGTGCCACTCACTTAACAGCCGCCTTGCTTTGCAACTGAAATTCCCGGTCTCAGCTGAGGTTTTAAGTCAAGGAGTACCTGTATAACCAAAATGATGATGATGATGATGATGATGATGATGATGATAACGTTATTGTCACTTTGAATGTACACCAATCGGCATACATCAAAATGAAATTTCGTTGCATACAGCTCTCAAAGGGTCACCACCTCCGATATATACTCCTTGTTCATGGCCCGCTCAAATTTCACATTGTCCATTTTAGTCTCTAGGGAGTGAACGATGGCAAACAGGACAGATGGAAATGGGGCTCCATGTGGATTAGCCCTCAAGTTAGCTTGTATTTTGACAACCTCGCCTTCTTTCCTTTTTCTGATGCTGAGTCTTCCACCTTTTCCTTAAAGAGGCCTTGCTTCTTTTCGCCCCTGGAGCACGCTGCTGCCGCCGCCACCAACTCCTCCAAAAGCCTCTCTCTCTTCCTCTGGGCCTGCCGACAGCCTCATCCAGTTCCTTCGCCCCATAAGCTCCAGGTCCTCTCCTCCTCTGCCTCCCCTGGAAACAGCCCTGATTTGCAGTAGAATCCATCACTGGGCCAGCAGTCAGATCTTGCTGCTGGTAGAACAAATTCAAACTGCGCCAACGACTTTTAACGGTCTCACCAACAGTTCCAAAACAACTAGAAACTTGCCAGGCCAGCAAAGATTGTCGGTCGTATGTCGTATGTTACCTTAGTTCCACCATGTTGCTCAAACACATTACTATTCGCCTTCAAGAGCCAATGCAGCCGCAGCCATTCCAGGCGCCGCCATCTTAGAATAAAAGGAGAGAGACAGAGAGAATGGTTTAGAAAAACCATTTGAGGTTACAAGGGCACTAAAAAAATTGTTACGACCATTTTTTACACTTATGACCATTTCACACTTATGACCATGGTCACATGATAAAAATTTAGGCCCTTGGCAACTAGCATGTAGTTATGATAGCTGCCATGTCCTGGGGTCATGTGATCACGATTTGTAACCTTCCCAGCCAGCTTCCAAAGTCAATGGGGAAAGACATATTCGTTTAACAACTGCAGCAAAACAACTGTGGCAAAAAGATTGTAAAGTGAGGCACAACAACTACATTGCTTAGCAACGGAAATTATGGGCTCCACTTAGTCGTAAGTTGAGGACTATCTAAATGAGTTTCATTAGGGGTCAAACTATTGTTTTCTGGAAGACATCTTCCAGATTTTTTTAGCGTGAGAATAATTTCGGTATATCATGTTCAAGGTAATAAAAAAGGAATACTAATTGAAGATACTAAAACACTAAGCATATTGGCCCATGGGCTTAAAAGATGGAGGATATTAAACATAATTTTCCCAGGAGCTATAGGAGAGAATATAGTGTATACTGAACTGTTCATCATTGTTTTAATCCTTTTAATCATATATTCACCCACTGATCTCTGTCTATATTGTAACTTAAGGTCTTTAGCCCATTTTATGATACTTTCTTTCATTTTGTTTTTCTTCTCTTTCCTGTTCCATTCCAAATTTATACATTTTAGCAATCACATGACATCATTTGTACCCAGTCCCATTTGAAATTCAGTCTTACGTTGGCTGAATTTGAAACCAAATGCTCTTTTATCTACTACTTGAAAACTTTCTAATAATTGTACATATGAAACCGTTGATATGAATCTCTTTATGCTGCCAGTTCTTTTGTTTTTAATTTTACATTCTCCTAGACAAAATTCTAATGTACCAGATTAGATCAGCCATTTGTGTTTAATAATCACTTCTCTTCTATAAAATGCTTCCTAGGCTCAGCGCCACTACAGTATTTTCTGGCACATCCTAATTTTATATCTGTTCTATCTTAGTCTGGTACATCTAACAAAATGATTTTTAAAATCTACTTAGCTTTTTTGTACCATAGATATCCATGCCACCCAAGTCTTAAATCATGCTCTTCTCTTAGCAAAAGCCATTCTTTCATTCAGACCAAACAGCAGGCTGCAAAGTATCATTTCAAATCAAGGCAGTCCAAACCTCCTCTTATTTTGCATCTGATAGCACCTTATACTGTATTTCATTCGCTTTTTTTCTCTTCCACATGAATTTAGATATATATTTCTGTCATTGTGTAAATAGTACATCAGATGTCACAACCGATCCACCTCCTTGCACTCTGCTATCCATCCATCCATCTTTTTGGTTATTATATTGATATATTCTAGGATAATAATAATAATAATAATAATAATAATAATAATAATAATAATAATAATAATAATAATAATAAGAAGAAGAAGAAGAAGAAGAAGAAGAAGAAGAAGAAGAAGAAGAAGAAGAAGAAGAAGAAGAAGAAGAAGTTGTTGGAAGGGACCTTGGAGGTCATCTAGTCCAACCCCCTGCTCAGGCAGGAAACCCTATACCATTTCAGACAAATGTCTGTCCAGTCTCTTCTTAAAAACTTCCAGTGTTGGAGCATTCACCACTTCTGGAGGCAGGTTGTTCCACTGGTTAGTTGTTCTAACTGTCAGGAAGTTTCTCCTTAGTTCTAGGTTGCTTCTCTCCTTGACTAGTTTCCATCCGTTGCTTCTTGTCCTGTCTTCAGGTGCTTTGGAGAATAGCTTGGCTCCCTCTTCTTTGTGGCAGCCCCTGAGATATTGGAACACTGCTATCATGTCACCCCTCACCCTTCTCTTCATTAAACTACACGTACCCAATTCCAGCAACCGTTCCCTATATGTTTTAGCCTCCAGCCCCCTAATCATCTTGGTTGCTCTTCTCTGTACTCTTTCTAGAGTCTCAACATCTTTTTTACATCGTGGTGACCAAAACTGGATGCAGTATTCCAGGTGTGGCCTTACCAAAGCATTGTAAAGTGGCATTAATACTTCACATGATCTTGATTCTATCCCTCTGTTAATGCAGCCTAGCACTGTGTTGGCTTTTTTGGCAGCTGCAGCACACGGCTGGCTCATATTGAAGTGATTGTCCACTTAAATTGTCCATTCTCATCCTGTTTCCTTTTTATTGTTTATTTTATTGTCCTATTATTTTACTTCTCTTCTGTTTCCGTTTCCCCCCCTCTTTTTTTATTATTGTAACCCGCCTAGAGCAGCCGCATGGCAAGACAGGCGGCAAGTAAATTTTACAAAACAATCAATCAATCTTGTCTGAAATAAAAATAATCTTCCAAGCAAGACATTCATCCTAATCACAGGAATTCATCCCAGTAATGTCAATTGGGTTGCCTCTTTTTATTGCACATTTTCATACACTTATTTTGAAAAAAACATTGAATTCATATTTGTTATATTAATATCCAAATGTTTTATCTTCTTCTCAACCTTAAAACTTTTTTTTATTAAAGAGTTTTACAAAAACAAAATTTTACAATATATCCCCAAATCCCTCCCACCCCAAACCCCCCCACTTCCCCCCCCACTTCCCAGAGCTAAATACAGGATTATAGTTACAATAATCATATTCTAAATAAAAATTATGCATAATATACAATTAACCACATTCATAATGTGCTTTAACTCCCCTTTAACCTAACTACAAACAACGTACCAATAACAATATCCCACTAAAATCTACTCATAAGCTAAATGGAACTTTTTAGTCCCATATTTGTTCTGAATATAATTTATCCATCTCCTCCAAACTGAAATATATCTTTCCTGTGAATGATCTTTCAAATAAGCAGAAATCTTAGACATTTCTGCGAGATTCGAAACTTTAAACAACCTTAAAACTTAAACTGGTTCATCAGTTCTGTTTATCTTTTGTAGTTTGGTATTTTTTATCAACATCTTGGTCTTCTGTTTATTGATCTTAAAACATGCAAGTGCATTTAACATATGTCTCCCGTAGGCAAATTATATCTTGTTTTAAATTTTTTTCAATTTTTTTTATTTTTTGAGAAGTATTTCCTCCATTTATATTCCACATTAAGCATTTGTTATCCATAATCAAATGAAAAATTTAGAAAAATCAATATTTGTAATACCGTACTTAGTTCAGTCTCATCCTTTTCAATTTCCTGTTCCACTTTTGCATTTTTTGTGTACTCTCCTCTGTTAAATTCATTTGAATTTCCTCCAATTTTTCTTTGAATATTTATAAAAATTCTCTTGCCTTCTGGACAGAATCCAAACAAACCTCTGTTGTTTAAAATTAAAGATCACATCTTGCAATTTGCCTCATTGACATGGGATCTTTTTCTGTTTTAATCTGTTTAATCTGTTTTAATGTAAAAATCTTTTTTCTGTTATATAAAATTCTGAAGAAATCTCTTTAAGGATAATTATATCTGCATTATCAATCTTTAGTTTTGTATTACAGAACTACTGCAAAACTTGTTTTCTTCCTGACAAAGTGCACGAAAACATCCCTTGGAATCTTTCTTGTTATAGCAAATCTTGAATTTATTCTATAAACTTTATCAATTTCTCTGTCTGTATCCAGCTTGTCCAAATAAAAAAATACCCAAGATTTCACCTAATATCATCATCAGAAACCTGTGGGATAGCTTTACGTCTCAAAAGAATTCCTTTTCTCTTAATTTTAATAGAGACAGATTATCTAGTTCTCTTTCCATCTCTGTGAATAACTTCTAAATTTTCAGTTTGTCATTAATTTATTTCACATCTCTAGTCACTTGTTTTACAAAGCTTTCCATCTTCTTAACCTCTTCTTTCATCTCCTCTTTCATCTTTACAAGTCTTTCATCCATTCTTTTTTCAAAATCAGTCAGTCTAGTATCAAATGATTCAACTAACGTACTGCCAAGCTGTTCAAACATTTTTTGAAGAAAATCTGATGTAATTCCTCTCTCTCTGAATTACTTTAATCATTTTCTCCTCCCTTGCTCCCCATTATTGCTGCCTTTCAAATGTTTGCCATTATGATATTCTAATCCAAAAATGAAAGTGTTTCAAACATGGGAAAGGGACTGGAATGGAATGGAATAGAATAGAATAGAATAGAATAGAATAGAATAGAATAGAATAGAATAGAATAGAATAGAATAGAATAGAATAGAATAGAATAGAATAGAATAGAATAGAATAGAATAGAATAGAATAGAATAGAATAGAATAGTCTTTATTGGCCAAGAGTGATTAGATACACAAGGAATTTGTCTCCGGTGCAGAAGTTCTCATTGTATATTCAAATCAACAGAGTAATCATAATGATAATATGATATCAAAAAGGAAAAAGCCTGCCTCCCCATTCGTTTTCCTCATTTGTCTTCCTGTGCCTTTAATACTTATTTCTCTAAGGGTACTTCATACTTACAGAATTACAATTCACATTCTACATAGTTATGGTCAAAGTCTGGCTCATATTGTAGTCACCATCTTGACATTTTTGGCCTTCTTTATAGGTGCCCCTGAATAAATAAATACCCAACTGTGCAATCAATTGAAGTTTCAAAGAAGAGGTAGTGAAGATTTAAGACATTTTCAATTATCTTAATTTCAATCTCTAACCAGTGCAGTGGCTCAGCAGTTAAAGATGCTGGGCTTGTTGGCTGGAAAGCTGACAGTCGGGTTCGAGACCTGAGCACCACACAAGGGTGAGCTCCTGTTACTCGCTCCAGCTCCTGCCCATCCAGCAATTTGAAAGCATGCAAATGTGAGTAGATAAATAGGTACCACTTCAATAGTGAGGAAACAGCTCTCTGTGATATCATGTTGACCACATGATCACAGAAACGTCCTCAGACAATGCTGGCTCCTGGCCTCAAAATGGAGATGAATGCCACCCCTTAGAGTCAGCAGCGACTAGCTGAGAAAAAACTACAGGGACTCCTTTCCAATCATTAACCCAGATAATCTTTAAAGTTCTGTTTGTGCACCGTTGGAATTAAATATTTATCTATTTATCTCTCTAATTTCTACATCTGTCCATCTCACCAAAGTAACTCTGGGCAGAGTACAACAAAGCTAAAACAGTGAAGATATATATAAAACCACTTATCATGATAAATTATGAAAAAATAAAAATTATAAAAAACAGAACAGAACAAGAAAATAGCAGGCAGTATATATGTAGACAATACATTTGCATGACGGAATTAATCAATCAAAATAGAGCTGGAAGGGACCTTGGAGATCATCTAGTCCAACCCCCTGCTCAGGCAGGAAACCCTGTACCAGACAAATGGCTGTCCAGTCTCTTCTTCAAAACCTCCAGTGATGGAGCACCCACAACTTCTGAAGGCAAGCCGTTCCACTGGTTGATTGTTCTCACTGTCAAGGAAGTTTCTCCTTAGTTCTAGGTTGCTTCTCTCCTTGATTAGTTTCCATCCATTGTTTCTTGTTCTGCCTCCTGGTGCTTTGGAGAATCAGTTGACCCCCTTGGAGTTTGCACTTGATTTTCTGTGCTTGGAGGAAATAGATTTCATTTTCTTGCAGATAGGGTACCCAATGTGACTTGTTTTGTGGTCTGTTGTTTTGTTGTGTGTGGGTTTTTCATTTATTTTTTTGTTTTTTGCTAAAGCCAGAAAAACGATGGTCTATTTGCTGCTATTTCTTCTACGGAGGTGGAAAACCAATTCATATATCATTATTGCACAGGATGACTTCTACATGCTAGCCAACTCATAGGATCTCAAATTCATCAGGTTTGCATATTACTTTAAGCCCTGAATTATTGGTAAATAAACTGGGATGCCAACATTTCGTTTCTTCAAGGATAAAATTAGTTCCTCTTGCTGAATGAACTAATAAATCAAGAGGAAATATGATACAATGTCTTGAATTCTGGCTTATGAAATGAACTAGGATCTCAAACCAGATCCAGGTCTTCTTTCAAACTGATTAGAAACTCTGACTTAAGATGTCCAAATAATAAATCAGTCTTCTTTTTTTTTAAATAAATCTTTATTTACATTTCGTGTTAAAAACACACCATACACTGACAAAGACAAAAAAAAACATTTACAATATACAAAAAATGAAAAACTCAAAAAATTGAAAACCATTTCAAAAATTTCACATTATATCTACTTCTAAACTAACAATTATATTCCACTCATTAAGTCTCTTATAACCATCCAACTCCAAAGCTTATTCATTAACAAAGACTATATCACTTCATTTTTGACCAACCTCCAAGTCACCCTCATTTCTTTAATCTTTTATCCATCCAAATATACCATTTATTCCATGATAGAAATGCTGGTGTCTCTTCTTTACCCTTCAACTTCTTGGTCAATGTGTCTGCTTCCGCACAATTAAGTATTCTCCTAATTATAACTTCATCCGGCGGGGTATGATTTGCCTTCCAAAATTGAGCATACCCTATCCTTGCCGCCGTTAAGATATGTAAAACCAAATACCATATTTCCTTCTTAATATTTCCAGGCCTGGAGCCAAGCAGATACGTCTCTGGTTTAAGATCAACTAAACACCCTGTGATTTCCTCTATCCATTTTTGGATCCTCATCCAATATCTAACCACTTCCGGACATGTCCACCATAAGTCTTCTTGAATGGTATTTCCCACAAAGGTTTTTTTTTTGCTGCGGGAAGAGAAAAATATAAAGTTGGAGCAAATGCATTGTGATGAATGTTGGGCTTAATTTAACGTGCACCTTTGTCCTCAGAGTGACCCTTACAAACAATTCCCTTTGCTTACAGGAACCCTAATTCTGAGCTGCTCCCCAAATGCTGCAGCCAGAAAACCCCTTTTCCTGTATGCAGAAAAAGTCCATTTGCTCTCACGATGGCAGTCCCTTTTCCTATTAGCTATTCATGGCATAAACCAAGCCCCCAATTTTCTGTTTGAACAATGCAATGAGTTTATTTTACTCTTTTGACCTTAAATAACCAACTGATTTTGCAAGGACAGGAGCTTGAATAACAATACGGTTTAATCAAAAACTTTACTTCCCCGCTGCCTCAGTCTGCTTCTTGCCTTGTTCTTTACAAATGTTTCCATTGGTGAAATATTTAGTTCACCTTGTTCTTCCCATCGGGAGGTCTCAGAAGCAGGAACTTGAATTGGGAGAACAAATTTTTCAGGACGCTTTCTTTGCATTCAAGATCTCCACTGGAGAAAAGCTCTTTTGTGTTGCTTCAGGAATTCTGCTGAATTCCAACGTTCCCCATAACTACAGTAGAGATGCTGTTTCTTAATCCCCAGGCAGTAGAAAGTATTGTGTGAAGGCTGGCAGTCAGTGCACAGCAAAGATCCTTGTCCCATGGAGAGTATTTGCAAGGGGAAATTGCAAAAAAAAAAAAAAAAGATTTTACAAAAAAAATTGCAAAAGAAAAAAGAATGCATCCAAAAACAGCAACTAGCAGTCAAAAGATATGATGAAAGCTCTTTAATTTCATAACGTATGGACAGACCTAACTGTAGTTTCAACTGGGAAACTGTGATCATCCTAGGCCTGTGGTGGCGAACCTATGGCACGTGTGCCACAGGTGGCACGCAGAGCCCTCTTTGTGAGCACATGCCCCATCGCCCCAGTCCTAGGCTTCAGCTGGGTTTTATAAAACCTTTTTGCTTTAGGCCTCCACTGCCATGTGCCAAAAAAAAAAGAGGTTCAGTCAATCAATCAATTTCAACTTCTTGCGGGGAAAAAAAAAGATCTTGCAAAGGTGGAATTGATTGATTGAACTTTTTAGTCCCACCCAGTCTGCCATTACCACTGCAGCCACGCCCACCCAATGGGCCACACCCACCCAATGGGCCACGCCCACTCGGCACCCGACAATATATAACTGGGTTTTGGGTTGCAGTTTGGGCACTCGGTCTCTAAAAGGTTCGCCATCACTGTCCTAGGCCAAGCCAAATACAAAAACATTAGGGAATTTCTAGAAGCCAGGCACTCTGACAAACTATCCATCAATAGACATATAGACATAAGTAATAAATGTAGAGAAAAGTAAGGTTTTACACTTAGGCAAGAGAAACCAAATGAACAGGTACAGATTAGGTGAAACCTGGCTCAAAAGCAGTAACACCAGCTGCCTGCAATTAGTGCAGGTTCAAGTCCCACCAGGCTCAAGGTTGACTCAGCCTTCCATCCTTCCGAGGTAGGTAAAATGAGGACCCAGATTGTTGGGGGCAATAAGCTGACTTTGTAATAATGCCGCTTGGGGTGTGTGTGAAAGCCCTAATAAGCAGGCATATACATAGAATGAAGGCTACTGCTAAGCTTGTAAGCCGCCCTGAGTCTTCGGAGAAGGGCGGGATATAAATGGAATTAAATTAAAAAAAACAACTGTGAGATGGATCTTGGCGTCCTAGTGGATAATCATTTAAACATGAGCCAACAGGGCGCGGCAGCAGCCAAAAAGCCAATGCAATCCTAGGTTGCCTAAACAGACTGAATCAAGATCACATGAAGTATTAGTATTGCTTTATAAAACATAGACATAAACAATATCTATACACCGTGCAAAAGAGACAGTCAATAAGCCAAAAAGGGAACAAAAATGCCCAAACACTTTTCCACCAACAATCAGCACCCAGATGAGCATAGATATTACTCCAAGACTAACATCAGACAAACAATCAAGTAAACTGTAATGTATTGGGCCTGTTTTACTTGAACTGTATCACGTGTCTTGATTGCTGTTCAAGATAGCTTAATCAGGGAGTTGAGTAACAGTCGCTGGCTTCTCAGACAAGCAGTCTCCAGGACCACCATTGGCTGGCTCTAGGGCGGCAATAGGATCCTTCAAACCTATTGGCCGCCGCCTAGTGGCCAGCAGTATAAATAGCTGCGTAGAAGCCTTGGGTAACAGTTCAGTTTCTGCATTCAATAAAGCATGTTCCTGCCTGAACTCTCTCGCCTCGTCTCCTGCTTGCTGCAAAGAAGCCAATACACAACAAAACAATATTCCAATCAAGGAACTGCTGAAGAATATAGACTGAATATAAACCATCAGAATATAAACTGAAAGCAAGCCTCACTAAGGACAGTGTGAATATTTCATCGTTCCCAGTAGCATTCGGTGGAGGAAAGAGGAACAAAGTGACGTACATCGTAAAAATGTAGGAAGCTGCTCAGGTGATGCAAGCATTGCGTTCACATCATGGGTGTGATGATCTCCGGAGGCCCAGAGCATGTTTTTGACCTCATTCTAGATCAGATGGCTTCCTTGGTGGCCTCCTGGCCTCCCCACATTTCCTCAGTGCTGAGGAAGGATATTCAGGAGTGGTCTTCTTCATTTAGGTTTGGAGCAGCTGTGGAGGGGCAGAAAAGGCCCAGAGGTCTTCCAAGGACAGCTGCTTCCCTCAAAACATTGGTGCTAAAACACCAACAGGGAAGACATTCTCAAGTACTGAGAAGAACAGGAGAAAAACAGAAGCATCTTTCTCAGAGGAAGAACACTTTGAGAAGTTGCAGGAGCCATTTCAATACTCTGGTACTTTGTTGACCTAACTCCTCATCCTTTCCTTAACAAACCTGCTGTCCTCCACTCTCCTACGCATCACTCCTGAGGTTCTTTTGCTCCCACATCCTAACCTTTCTTCTCTCAGTTTGTTCATTAGCACCCATAATAACCAGGCAGAGAGCAATTAGCATCCCTGAAAGAAAAGGGGGCAAAAATCACACCAGAAGCCTTCGTTGGTAATGTTAAAAGCATTCTCTTTAATATCATTATATATTAGACTGCCCCCACCCCCACTGTTCCACTCCAGTCCTGGGGTGTTGTGAATGTGCCTGAGAAATACAGTCTCCATGGACTCCTGTAGATTTCCATATATATATATATATGGAAGGCAGTCACACACACACACACACACACACACACACACACGTATACATGTACACATATACATATGTATCTGGGAGCGGTAACAGTCACTTGTTACAGTCACTTGTAACGACGTGCTTATGAAATCTACATTTTTATGTATTTTACTTTTCTTGTTTAGTCTAACCGAACCCCTGGGAATTTCTGCTGATCTTCAATCATCTCCTGCTCAGGTCCAACCCTGCGTAGCTTCCTGAGATCAAGGTCAACCCCTGTGCTTGACTGACTGAGAAACAGCTCCTCTTTTTCAATTTGGAGCCACCCAATAGTTCTATTTATATCTTATTGGTTTGCTTGCTTGTTTGATTTCTATAGCTGTCCATCTCAACAAGTGACTCTGAGCAGCAAACATCGTAAGACATATTAGAAGCAATTAGAACTTGAGGGCAGAACAACGGAGGGAGACTAATCAAAGAGAGAAGCAACCTGGAATTAAGGAGAAACTTCCTCACAGTGAGGACAATTAACCAATGGAACAGCTTGCCTCCAGAAGTTGCGAGTGCTTCATCAGTGGAGGTTTTCAAGGAGAGAATGGGCAGCCATTTCTCCATAATAGGTGAGGGTCTCCTGCTTGAGCAGGTGGTTGGACTAGAAGACCTCCAAGGTTGTCCCTTGCAACCTTATGATGCTATGCTTCAGGACAAAATAAGTATACCTGGCATCAACTAAAATGGTTACTATGGATATTAATATCCTTAACCCTTAACATATCACAGGTCCAGACATGCAACTAAATCTTCACAGCCTGAGGAAAGACTGAAAGGGTTGTGGACCTCCTGGAGGGAAAATATTCCACCAGGCAGAGTCTACAGTAGAGAAGGCACATCTCCGGATTCCTACCAGTCAATGTTCCTCGGAACGAACCCGTTTTTCCCCATTTTGTGCTCTCCTGCACTAGATGTTTAGCTTGCAGGTGCATGCTTACCCTACAGCGAGCGACGGCGGGTTAATTGCAAATATTGCGCTTACGTGTGATGAATGTGCAGCTTCGTATCCAGGATCCACCTGAGTGGTTAGAAATGTTTTACTGAAATCCCGGTGTATTTTGAGCGAGAGATAAATATGTACTTTTTGCAGAGCAAACTGTCTCCTCTGAAATGGATAATCAGGCACTCAAACCTACAGGCCTCAAATATCTGCATGTCCCCTGCCATTGTTTTTACCGATTTTTATTGCCTTTTGTCTCCCTCACCCTAAACCAGGGGTAGGCAACCTCGGCTCTTTTATGACTTGTGGACTTCAACTCCCAGAATTCCTGAGCCAGCCATGGCTCAGCTTGGAAACCTCTCCCTTTCCCCTCAGCATGGCTGGCTCAGGAATTCTGGGAGTTGAAGTCCACGAGTCATAAAAGAGCCAAGGTTGCCTACCCCTGCGCCTAAACCTTACCTCTCCATACTTGATAGCAACTGGAGGATTGTTTTTTCCCTTAAAAAAATAATTCCCCCCTTCCCCCCCCAAAAAAACAAATTTGCTCTGTTTTCTTTTAAAAGAACTACACAAAAATAACAAAAGGGAATCTTTCCTGCACGACAGTCCTCAGTGTCACTGTTTTGTTTATGAATCTCTCTTGACTCTTGCAAAATTTTTAAAAAATGCAGTGATGTCTCTTGCAATTCTCAAGGAGAGGAAACCTTTGAGAGTTATAGTTATAAACCTGAAGCCTGATGAAAACTCTTGGGGTATGTTCATCCTGGGGAGTGGGGGGGGGTAGTCAAGAAAGTCAATATGGCAGCTTCAGACTGCACAAAATCCTACCCCTTTTTATAAGTGTAAACCAACTCTGACCTTCCTGTGGAGTTAGGACATAGAATAACAGGGTTGGATGGGACCTTGGTGGTCCTCTAGTCCAACCCCTTGCTCAAGCAGGGGACCCTAAGCCATTTCAAACAAATGGCTGTCCAATGTCTTCTTAAAAACCTTCAGTGATGGAGCACCCACAATTCCAGGAGGCAAGTCGTTCCATTGCTTGTTGTTACTGTCAGGAGATTTCTCCTTAGTTCCAGGTAGGCTCTCTCTTTAAAGAGCTTATTTCTTATTGTCCTGCCCTCAGGTCCTTTGGAGAATAGGACAGTTCACTCTTCTCTGTGACAGCGCTTCATGGACTGGAAGATGGCTATCATGTCACTCTTAATCCTTCTCTTTGTCAGACTAGACAATCAATCAGAAGAGAGATGGAAGGGACCTTGGAGGTCTTCTAATCCAATCCCCTGCTCAAGTAGGAGTTGTTGTTGTTGTTAGTTGCAAAGTCATGTCCGACCCATCGCAACCCCATGGACAACGTTCCTCCAGGCCTTCCTGTCCTCTACCATCTTCTGGAGTCCATTTAAGCTCACGCCTCCTGCTTCAATGACTCCATCCAGCCACCTCATTCTCTGTCGTCCCCTTCTTCTCTTGCCCTCAACCTTTCCCAGCATTAGGCTCTTCTCCAGTGAGTCCTTCCTTCTCATTAGGTGACCAAAGTATTTGAGTTTCAGCTTCAGGATCTGGCCTTCTAAAGAGCAGTCAGGGTTGATCTCCTCTAGGACTGACCGGTTTGATCGCCTTGCAGTCCAAGAGACTCGCAGGAGTCTTCTCCAGCACCACAGTTCAAAGGCCTCAATTCTTTGGCGCTCAGCCTTTCTTATGGTCCAACTTTCACAGCTATACATTGCAACTGGGAAAACCATGCCATTTCAGAGAAGTCGATGCCCAGTCTCTTCTTAAAAGCCTCCAGTGATGGAGCACCCACAACTTCTGAAGGCAAGCTGTTCCACTGGTTAATTGTCCTCACTGTTAGGAAATTTCTCTTTAGTTTCAGGTTGCTTCTCTCCTTGTTTGGTTTCCATCCATTGTTTCTTGTCCTGCCCTCTGGTGCTTTGGAGAATAGGTTGACACCCCCCCTCTTCTTTGTGGCAGCCCCTCAAATACTGAAGTACTGCTATCATGTCTCCCCTGCTCCTTCTTATCTCTATACTAGCCAAACCTGAATCCTGCAACTGTTCTTCATACCTTTTAGTCTCCAGCCCCCTAATCATCTTTGTTGCTCTTTTCTGCACTTTTTCCAGAGTCTCAACATCTTTTTTGTGCCATAGGGTCCAAAATTGGACACAGATTTCCAAGCATACTCTCACTAGTGCAGTATAAAATGGTACAATCACTTCTCGTGATTTTGATGCCGCCGGTCTGTTTATGCAACCCAGAACTGCTTTGATTCCTGGTTTGGTCTGTCTAATGAAGCTGATAACTTTGTGTGTTTCCACTTTTACCAGTTTTACTCAAAGCTGACTGTTGACCTTATGGCTGTTGTAAAAATTTGATATGATTTTGTTTCACCTGTCTAAGCTGGCCCAACACTTTCATCAAACCTGTTAATTCCTTTCCAAACCATTTCTTCTGATTCTGTACCATTCTCGGGCATCTTGTCCACATTACAAATGGCTGTAAGCTACAGCTACGATCTCAAAATCCTTCTTTACTTAAAAAAAAAGATTTCTTCAGTGGGGGGAAAAGATCTTTTTCTCAGGAAATCCTATGAAATTTTTATATATATTGTCATGATTGTTTCTCTGATTAAGAGACATTTAGGAATTTGTAATACTAAAATGCCTTTTAATACAATCTTGTAATAATACAATCTTGCCTTTTCAATGAAAACCAAAGGTGGTTTGTTTTTTTTAATTCCATTTATATCCCGCCCTTCTCCGAAGACTCAGGGCGGCTTACAAGCTTAGCAGTAGCCTTCATTCTCTGTATATGCCTGCTTATTAGGGCTTTTACACACACCCCAAGCGGCATTATTACAAATAAGCACAATTTTATCCAGAACTGAGGTCAAAAATTAGAAGGAACCTGACTGGTACCTTTTCCAACTAAAACACCTTATTAAAAGGCAGAAGTTTACAACGTTGCCTGAGTTACAGCTCGGAAAAGTTTCTGCCTTTTAATAAAATGTTTTATTAAAAAAATGTTACCAACGTCCATTGGATTTTCTTGCTATCATAGACTTTTGCTAAATAGAGTTGTCATTTGTAATAGCAGCCCAGCCCCAGTAGAAAGAAATGAGTGGGAAATTTCATAACTAATATCTTAAATAGGAATTTCAATAGGCTGCAAATCCTTTTGCTCTTCTGTTCAAGGGCATTTATTCCCATAATGATTTTGCTGAGTAAGAACTACATAACAAGCTGGCCTGGCCTGATGGGATGGGGTTGGGTTTTATTACTTTTAATGTGTTTTAACCTATTGTAAGAGTTGTGGGCATTTTTGTTTAATCTCTTTTAATTTTTGTATTTTGTCTTTTAACATGTACTGCCCTGTTCACCGCCCTGAGTCCTTCGGGAGAAGGGCGGTATACAAATAAAATTAATAATAATAATAATAATAATAATAATAATAATAATAATAATAATAATAATAATAATAATAATAATAATAAAAGAATCGAAGAGGTTAAAAACTAATTAATTTTGGAATTCTGTGTTAGTGTGTAAAATTTAGTTTTAAAGGTGTTAAAAGGGGAGAGAATAGGAAGGCCTGCAAAAATACAACCAGCATCATTATTTTATTTGTCAAAAAAAAGTAAATAAATAAAGTGAGCTGTCACAGTGTAAAAGACAGGAATGTAGGATGGGGGTATTTATTAATTGAGTGATTTTTTTCCCCCATGTTTTTAATGTTAGTAGGTCAGAACTGAAAATTGGAAAAGATTGATCTAATGGTATCAAATTAAGATTGAAAAATTAAAAATGTCCACTAGATAGCCTCAAAGTTTTCAAACTTTTTATAACTCGTTGCTGACCCCTTGTGGTCATCTGCATTTTGGCAGTACTGATGCGGCTGCCAGATAAATCTGCTAACTGAAAAAAAATCATTGTACAGGATTGGAAATGAAAAATTTTAAGTTTGCTTCCTTGATCAGTTTTGATTGGTTTTGTAATGGATTTTGGGAATGACCTTAGGAAGAGACACAGCCAAGAGGCAGCTGAATCTGCAGAAGGAATGTGGGCTGCCAAGCAGCAGGGTAACCAGGAGATCCAGGCCATTCAAATGTGTATAAAGACTTATTGCAAGCTTAAGCTTACTACAAGAATCTGAACTACTAACATTCGAGAGAAATTAGCGGGAGATAAGAATAGAATCATGAAATTTATATACCCCAGGCCAGCCTATTCTTTTTGTCTTCGTTTTCCGCTTTCTCCTTTGAGTGGGAACAGAATTCAAAACTAGGAGAAAATCTTTTTAGCAGATTCAAGTGGTCTTCAAAGCTTAGTATCTCATTAGTGCGAAAGAAGTGGAAAAGCAAATTTGGATGAATAGTAGCCCTGTTCTTGAAATCCTTGATATGATTTCCTATTGCGTTATTTGGGATGCAGCCCTTTCTTCTCTCTCCTTTAAAAATGCAATTAGCATAGTTATTTGAAAGAGTTGGTTGTTCCTCTGGCTTCAGAAGCCTTGAAAAGGGGTTTTATCAAGAGGACCTCTTTCACAGTCATTTGTTAAGTATATAAAAGAAATCGGGTTGGATCAGAAAACTAAGATTATAACGGAGAGAGCTTCAATAGCAGCCCAGCTCCGGTAGCTTTCCAGAATGTTTCTCAATTTTGGCAACTTTAAGACCTGTGGACTTCAACTCCCAAAATTCCCATCACCATGGCTGGCTAGGGAATTCTGGGAGTTGGAGTCCACTTGTCTTAAAGTTGCCAAGGTCGAGAAACACTGCTCTAAGGGAAATCCAGTGCAAACTTCAGGTAGTCCTCAACTTACAACAGGTCACTTAGTGACCATTCAAAGTTACAACAGCATTTTCAAAACAGTGACTTATGACAGCTTTTCAGAGTAAACAACCTTTGCAACATCCTCACAGTCACGAGGCCGTAATTCAGATGCTTGACAACTGACTCGAATTTATGATGGTTCCAGTGTCCCAGGATCATGTGATTCCCCTTTTGTGACCTTCTCTCAAGCAAAGTCAAAGGGGAAACCAGATTCATTTAATCGGGTTACTAAGAAATGCAGTGATTCACTTAACAACTATGACAAGAAGGGTCTTAAATAGGGCAAAATCTCATTAGACAAATGTCTCACTTAGCAACAGAAATTTTGCGCTCAATTGTGGTCGTAAATCGAGGACTACCTGTAATACTTTCATCTGGATTCACTGGAGTGTGGGAGGCGATATAATTGACAATTTTTCTCCTAAACAGCAACTTCAGGATGACAGAGAGGAATTCAAGATTGTTGTTGTTAGCTGCGAAGTCATGTCCGACTCATCGCGACCCTATGGACAATGTTCCTCCAGGCCTTCCTGTCCTCTACCATCTTCTGGAGTCCCTTTAAGCTCACGCCTACTGCTTCAGTTACTCCATCCAGCCACCTCATTCTCTGTCGTCCCCTTCTTCTCTTGCCCTCAATCTTTCCCAGCATTAGGCTCTTCTCCAGTGAGTCCTTCCTTCTCATTAGGTGGCAAAAGTATTTGAGTTTCAACTTCAGGATCTGGCCTTCTAAAGAGCAGTTGATCTCCTCTAGGACTGACCGGTTTGATCGCCTTGCAGTCCAAGGGACTCGCAGGAGTCTTCTCCAGCACCATAGTTCAAAGGCCTCAATTCTTTGGCGCTCAGCCTTTTTTATGGTCCAGCTTTCACTGCCATACATTGCAACTGGAAAGACCATAGCCTGAGAAATACAGTGATGTCTCTGCTTTTTAGTGTGCTGTCTAGATTTGCCATTGCTTTCCTCCCAAGGAGCAAGCGTCTTTTAATTCAAGATTGGGCAAGTTCAAACAGGCAACATTAAAGAAGCAAGGACTATGCAGATTTTAAGAAAGTACAGGTGGTCCTCGATTTACAACCATTTTCTTAGTGACTATTCAAAGTTACAACAGCACAGGAAAAAGCTGCTCCTCGCACTTACAACCTTCGCAGCATCCCCGCCGTCACGAATCAGGTTGTGATTCAGGCACTTGGCAACTGGCCTATATTTCCTAGCTCTAGAAATGACCCCACTCCCTGCCCTGAGCAATTTTAGAAGCAGGCCATCGGTGAGAAAGCAGGTCAAAAAAGTCAAGATGGCAGCCGCCGTCGTGCCATCAAGGTCACGACCTTTTTACTGTGCACACTGCGTAAAGTAGCAGAGAGCATCCATTGTGCAACTGCAGCTGCAATTTTCCCCTTTTTGTTTTTGACATTCTTGTCGAGCAACCTGGTGGAGGACAGGTAGATGATGTCTTTGTGGTTTGGGTTCTCCTTTGATGCCGAAGAACTTGCAGATTGGGGAGAGGAGCCCAGCCCCAGTGGAGAAAGTCTCTTTCAGATCAATGCAGTGAGCTAAAATCCCAGAGAAAACAATTAACTTCAATCAAGCCTTCATCTGGCCCAGATGGAACCCTCGACTGCAAAAAAAAAGGCATTAAATATCAGTGTATTTATGGCAAGAGCCTTAAAATAGCTGTAACATTTCTCTGGCTCTTCCCTTGGGCTTTACGCATCTTTGCCTGAATTATGTATGGCTCCCGTTTCATTCGGTCCCCAAAGCTAACCCTTTTCTCTCAGACACGCAGCACTGATTGAGTTGCTAAACTTCCCAGAAAAAAAGGAAAGAAAAGGGAGATGAAAGAGAGAAAAATAATCACCATATGCAACCCAGCTGTTGATTAATTCGGGCAAATGGAATAGGAATCCAAAATGTTTCATGGCCAAAGAGAAGTTCAGATAATGCCGGATGCCTATCCCAATGGAATACAATCAATCAGAATAGAGTTGGAAGAGGCCTTGGAGGTCATCTAGTCCAACTCCCTGCTTGAGCAGGAGACTCTATACCAGACATGTCAAACACAAAGCCCGGGGGCCGGATCCGGCCCACGAAGTGGTTTCATGCGGCCCGCGAAGCCATCCTGGAAACAGTGAGGGAACAGCCCCCACTGCCTTGGCCCTGGCCCAGAGACCCTCCTTCTGCCTGAGACCCCCAGATCTGTCCCACTCCTGCCCAGGCCCCCATAGGCACCCTTGATGCGAACGATGTAGAGCTGGCCATGCCCACCCAGTAAGCCATACGCACTCTAGCCACGCCTACCCAGCAGGCCATGCCCACCCTGGCCATACCCTCCCGGCCCCCCGAGGGCAACCACAATGCTGATGTGGCCCTCAATGAAATTGAGTTTGACACCCCTGCTCTATACCATTTCAGACAAATGGCTGTCCAATCTTTTCTTGAAAGCCTCCAGTGGTGGAGCCACCTACAACTTCTGGTGGAAAGCCATTCCACTGGTTAATTGTCCTCACTGTCAGGAAGTTTCTCCTTAATTGCAGGTTGCTTCTCTCTTTGATCAGTTTCCAGCCATTGTTTCTCGTCCTGCCTTCTGGCACTTCGGAGAATAATTTGACCCCCTCTTCTTTAGTGGCAGCCCTTCAAATACTGGAACGCTGCTATCATGTCGCCTGTAAGGACCCACCTCAATCAGTTCCCCCAAGAAAGCAGAATTCTTGAAACGACATCATTTCAAAAGGAACTTTCATTGGGAGGTGTTGACAGCAGGGATAGAAGGCAGGATTTGAGGGTTTCCCACACAAATCAAATAATTAAAAGAGTCCATAGTAACCCCACCCAAACCGTCCATCCGGACGGTTCAAACAGGCCAATCCGCAGATGTGAATACGCCCTCGGAACAGAGTGATAAGGTGCCGCTTCCAAGGCTGTTAGATGTCTGCATCGTTTCTTCCACACCCGGAGATAAGGCAGATGGCCGGAGGTAGATTCCATTCCATGTGTTTGAGACACATCAGAAGGATAGAGCAAGAGACAGAGCAAAGCAAATACACATCGGCACCTCAAGCTTTCCCCTCCCCACACCCCAGCCAGGAGAATGGCAGAACCCAAAAAGAATAAGAAATCCCATGTGCACAGAACATAGGGTTCTGACATCACCCCTATTTCTTGTTTTCTATAGACTAGCTCATGCGTAGGCAACCTTGGCTCTTTTATGACGTGTGGACTTCAACTCCCAGAATTCCTGAGCCAGCCATGCTGAGAGGTTTCCAAGCTGAGCCATGCTGGCTCAGGACTTCTGGGAGTTGAAGTCCATGAGTCATAAAAGAGCCAAGGTTGCCTACCCCTGGGCTAGCCAAACCCAAGTCCCGCAGCCATTCTTCATATGTTTTAGTCTCCAGGCCTTGGATCAACTTAGTTGCTCTTCTCTGACTCCTATTTATGGTGGTCACAGAGTCCCGCAGTTGTGTGATCCCCTTTTGCGACCTTCCGCCAAACAGGGTCAATGGGGAAGCCAGATTCACTTAACAACCGTGTTACTAACTAGCAGCGATTCATTTAACAGCTGTGGCAGGAAAGGTGGTCAAGTGGGGCCAATTTCCCTTAACAATGGAAGTTTCGGGTTCGATTGTAAGTCGTAAGTTGAGGACTATCTGTAGATGGCTAGTTAAGAACCAGAGAGAGAGCTTTAGGATGAGCGAAACTGGGAAATGGCCGTCTGTGTGTTTTCGTTCATGGAAGGCGGCCCTGGTGTCGTGTAATTGTTCAAGTCGCATTCCCCAAATTGAGGTTAAAATGTTAATGATCTTTTGCATCCAGGATTAATATTCTCCTAGAGGTGCTGCAGCGGCTGCCTCTTTTCATGCACCCTCTGTGGCTTTTGCACGGGGCACCAAATCGCAGCCGCATTCCTGCTCAGGGGAGTTGCGAGCGCCATTCAGACATCTTCACAGGGAGGTTAAATTGGGCAAATGGAGGGGAGGGAATAGCAAATAAGGAAGACGTGGAGCCTGTTTGAGAAGTGTGGGATTAGGCTAGAGGCGTCTGGGTGGGTCAAAATGGGGGGCACCTCTGTGCAACGAATGCCCTGCCTTTTCTATGTGCTTATTGTAAAAGGCGGAAGGGGGGGGGGTGTCAATTCAGTTTATATTTGTTATGGCCTTTAGCCAATCAAAGGGCAGGGTTTTGATGGCACAGTTGCATACCCGCCATCTTGACTTTCTTGCCCTCCTTGAGACACCTCCAGCTTAGACTCTATTTTCCATTAAAATGAAAGCAAGCGTTTTAACATTTTAGACTCTTTTTTTTTAGTTCAGGCAATCACAAACCAGTTGAAGGAGCGGGAAGCTACAAGGATCTGAGTCTTTCAAAAAGAAAAGGTTAACTCTAACCAAATCAAACTTAGCAAGTTGCATGTATGCAGACCTCAGGTCTTTCACTGCCTTGAGTAGGCAGGTTGTGTCAGTTTGCACCACTCGCTAGGCAGGGCAAACATGTGATTGGGTAGTTGTGATGCAGGCTGGGAGAAGCAGGGCACGTCCAGACAAGCACAATCACAGACAGGCTGAAATGATAAAACACACGTTAACCCAGAGAATGTAGTCAAGTTTGCATCACAGTGTTGCAATTCATGTTTCATCGTATGCTCTTCCCCAATCACAGCCACTCATATGGGCAATCTGTGTGTGTGTGTGTGTGTGTGTGTGTGTGTGTGTGTGTGTGTGTGTGTGTACATGTACATGTGCACCTTCAAGTTAATGTTGACTCCTAACAACTGCTTGAACTCACCCCTCAGTTATCTCAGTAAGGTTTTTCGGAAGTGGTTTGCCATTGCTTCCTCCCTAGGGCTGAGAGAAAATGTCTGGCCCAAGGTCATTTAGTTGGCTTCATATCTAAGTGGGATTAGAACTCATAGCCTCTGGTTTTTGGCTTGGAGCCTTTAACTATTACCCCAAACTGGCTTTCTACTGAACACGATTCTGTAAGAAGATTCAAATTTAAAAAAAGGAGAAATAACCAACTTCAGTCAGAATATGGTGTTAAAATTTTGCTATTTAGAAGAAATCCTCGATTTATGACTACTCACTTAACAACTGTTGAAAGTTATGATGGATTCAAAAAAGTTACGACCGGTCCTCAAAGTTACAACTGCTGTACCACCCCCCAGAGTCACATGATTGCATTTTGGGCATTTGGCAATCAGCTTACATTAACAACCATGGTGACTTATTTAATGACCATTGTAAAAACTGTCATGAAATTAAATCTGGTCTTGTGCCACGACTTATGACTGGAATTCTGGTCACAACTGATCACAGATCAAGGTCTACTTGTAAGTCTAGATCTCCTATTTTTCCAAACAAGTGGAGTATCTTCTCTTCTCTTCTCTTCTCTTCTCTTCTCTTCTCTTCTCTTCTCTTCTCTTCTCTTCTCTTCTCTTCATTCTTTTTTCTTCTTTTTCTTCTCCTTTTCTTCTCTTTTTTCTCATCATTCTTCTTCCCTTCCCTTCCCTCTTAATTCCAGAGAGCTTCTCCTCCTTTTTAACTCTCTGAAAACTCCTGTACTGAGTGACTCCAGCTTCTGCATATTTCTCACCTCGGTATGGAAAGAAGTCAGTGGTGGGATTCAGCCGGTCTGCACCACTTCGGCAAAACCGGTAGCTACTTTTTTGTTGCCCAGGCCCAGAATGGACTTCCGGAAGCGGCATCCACACAGAGAACCGGTTGTTCACCTATATGAATCCCACCACTGCAAGAAGTCCAATTGCTGGTGGTCTTTACTCCTGCCACCAGAAATTTTAGACACAATTTTTTGGAACACACAGAGGGAGAGTTAGACAAATGCACAAAAAGGAAAAGGTTGGGGGACTACATGGCCCCTGCCTCCAAGGTTTTGGTTGCCCAAAGCAGAAAGATCAACACGCCCATCGGCCTTTTCCACTCCTCACAAACATCCTGTGATAAAAAGCCATTGGTGACCCTGCTCCCAACCACATCCTGTTGCCACTTGAGATCGTAGAATCTGGACTGAACCCGTTTGGTGCCCTTAAATCTGCCATCTATTACTGTCCGCCATTAATAAGATGAAGGTTCTTATTAATGTTAAACAAATTCTTTCTGTCCCCTTCTCTGCAACGTTTCTCCACCTCACCCTTGATCTTAATAGCCTGCTTAGTCAACTTTGTTCTTCTCTGCTAAAAAGCCCCAGCTGCACACTTGGGTTTTCCTGGCATTTATTAAAAATCTATCGTGGCAACGTTCCCACGATAAACTTAACAAGGCAGTGCAATGCTGGGATGTGATATCTACAGGTGCTCTGAAGCACGCAGAGCCGGGTCTAAGACAACGCACTGTGGCCAACTCGCCGTGGCCAACTTGCCATGTGACAAGTCGCTGCAGGACAAGAGTTACAATAATATCAAAGAAACAATGGAATACAATAATTAAAGAAAGGATACAAAAGGAGGGACAAAATGAAATGTGAATGGCATAAAAGAGTTTTTAAACTATTTTAAATAATTTAATTGAAATGTTGAATTGTCCTGTGGCCAGTTATTCTGAGGCAAGCTGGCCGTGGCGAGATGGACGTGGCGAGATGGCCACGGCGAATTGTTCCATTTTGCGTAGAGGCTGCAGCTGAAGCTTCTCGGGGGGAAAAGGGTGTTTGGGGCAGCAGTTGTCACGTTCAAGACTCTACAAGCTCTGAACCTGATGTGGGTCTTTGATCCAAAGTCCTCATATAGGTAGTCTTCGACTTAATAACCGTTCATCTAGTGACCATTCAAAGTTATAATGGCACTGAAAAAAGTGGCTTATCACTATGTTTTACACTTACGACAGTTGCAGCGTCCCCGTGTTCACGTGATCAAAATTCAGACACTTGGCAACTGGCAGGTATTTATGACTGTTGCAGCGTCCTACAGCCACCTTCTGACAAGCAAAGTCAGTGGGGAAGCCACATTCACTTAACGACCGGGTTACTAA
Source organism: Vipera berus (assembly GCF_964194415.1). Taxonomy (NCBI): domain Eukaryota; kingdom Metazoa; phylum Chordata; class Lepidosauria; order Squamata; family Viperidae; genus Vipera; species Vipera berus. Next base: position 87,600 of record NW_027673647.1, read on the forward strand.
CTTAACAACTGCAGTGATTCACTTAACAACTGTGGCAAGAAAGATTGTAAATGGGACAAAATTCACTTGACAACTGTCTCACGTAGCAACAGAAACTTTGGGGCTCAATTGTAGTCATAGCTCGAGGATTACCTGTATGTAAACCACTTCCAGAAAAGACTCTGGGTGCATTCAGACAGCATCTCAGCTCACTCAATTTTGAGCCTATTTGCGGGTCTGTCTCTCTAGGACTGCGTGTTGTACACAGCTATCCCATTTTCTCCCTTGACCATTCAAGCTGTTTTGTGACCACCCCGCTCCACAGCGAGTTAATTCGAAGACCAAGTGAGGTGTCCTGCACAAACCCATCCGCAAGTTAACACTAACAAGCACAAATTAAAACTCTCCGCGATTGCAGCTTCGCCCAGGAAACGGGATCCCTGCTTTTGATGTTAATTTGCAACGCATTATGTACATATTGATGTTCCCAGGAAAAAAAAATACTGCATAATTTGTGTAAAGCTCAGCAGTTTATCTGTACCTCTGCGTGATCAGAACCTTGTATGTTGTGCGTGTGTGTGCGTTAGTGACTTGCTTGGCTCAGCGGCTGAGCTCGGCATGCCATTAAACCCTTGTCGGATTTTGTGATTAGTGGTTTGCCCGGGATGTTTTCCGTAATGAGCAAACAGCTGTTCCAGGAGATTTGCCATGCTATCTTTCCACCTCCCGCTGAGTAGCTGTGGCCTCTGGTTTTCTCTCCACCTTCAAGTCATCCAACGGAACTCTTCATTATTTCAGAGGACAACGCAAGTCCTGCAGAGGGACATAATCCGGGCAACAGTTGGCCTGTCCAGACTGCTGTCGAAGATCAGCTGCTTCTTTAGAACACCGAGAATTTATATTATTCCTCTGTTTCGTTCCTTCATTTAACTTGATACGCCACCGACGATGGAAATTTCTTACAATAGAAACCATGTTAGCATCGAGGCACTGAGCGTGGTTAAAATAGCCGTTAAAATAAAGAAGGAATACAAATAGAATTAAGAATTAAAATTTGAAATCAGCAGTTAAATGCCTGTCGAAAAAAGACGCGCTTTCAAGACTTAACGGAGAGGCAACCCTGCAGGGAACATCTTCCAAAGAGCTGGAATGGGACAGGGAAAGCTTGATCTGGATTTGGCACCAGGCAAGCGTGCAGCAACTATGGGGATACATTTAGCTAGTTACCTAGTTGGGTAAGCAAACATCTACAAGAGACCAACCAAGCTCAGACTGTGTAATGTAGTGGGTCTGACGCAAGGAAGAGACGCCAGCCGGAGTACGTGTTCAGCTCTTTATTGGGGGGGGGGTAGCGTACTGAGGAACGAGGGTTACCTGGCCTCCTTAAATACCTAGCCAGGTAGGCGTCCAGCCAATGGGGTTGGCCCTAGGTTTCCCGCCGAAACTAGGGTTCCCGCCAAAACCGTCCAGGCCAACGCCCCCTAATGGCTGTTGCTATGCAGATGCCTGCACTGGATACAGAACAGACTGCACCAAGGACCCCATAGTCATCCACCTCTTCCTTCCTCCTTCTCCTCCTCCTCCTTTTCCTTCTCCTCCTTCTCTCTTCTCCTCCTCTCTTCTCCTCTCTTCTCCTCCTCCTCTCTTCTCTTCCTCCTCTCTCCTCCTCCTTCTACTCTTCTCCTCTCCTCCTCCTCTCCTCCTCCTCCTCTCTCCTCCTCTTCTCTTCTCCTCCTTCTCCTCCTTCTCTCTTCTCCTCTCTTCTCCTCTCTTCTCCTCCTCCTCTCTTCTCCTTCTCTTCCTCCTCTCTCCTCTCTTCTCCTCCTCTCTTCTCCTTCTCTTCCTCCTCCTCCTCTCTCCTCCTTTTCCTCCTCTCTTCCCTTCCTCCTCTCTCCTCCTCCTCCTCTCTCCTCCTCCTTCTCCTCCTCTCTTCTCCTCCTCTCAGAAAACCCACTCTCTTCTAGCACAGATGATGTTGCCTTATCTGGCAATGAAACATCTGCATCCTCCTCTCTTCTCCTCCTCCTCTTCTCCTCTTCTTCCTCTCTCCTCCTCCTCCTCCTCTCTTTTGCATTAACAGAGGGATAGAATCAAGATCAGGTGAAGTATAAATATCCTTTAAAAACCCTTGGTAAGACCACACCTGGAATACTGCATCCAGTTTTGGTCACCATGGTAGAAAAAAGATGTTGAGACTCTGGAAAGCTTCAGTTGGGAAAATGTGACAATCCTAGACCAGGACAAATCCAAAAATGCCAGGGAATTTCTAGGAGCTTGGCACTCTGACAAATCAGCCATCGACAGACACATAGACATTAACAACCTCTATAGACTGCAAAAGAGACAATCAACCAGTCCAAAAGAGAAAAAGACTCCAGCACTTCTCCGCCAGGAATCAGCACTCAGCTCAGCATAGATTAACTCCAAGGTCAACTTCAGACCAACAATCAAGTAAGCAAGAAACTGCCAAGGAGTCATTACTAAACAACCCAACCAAAGAGTCCCTCAGACAGCCCCCACCCACCCAGACAGGCGAGATACCAGAATATAAACCGACAGAAAACCCCACTCCTTACTAGCACTGATGATGTTACCTAGTTAGGCTAATGAAACGTCTGCAAGAAAACAACCTCAGAGAGCACCAAGGACCTCACAGTCCTCCTCCTCCTCCTCCTCCTCCCCCCTGCAAGCCCCACTCCTTACTAGCACTGATGATGTTAGCTAGTTAGGCTAATGAAACGTCTGCAAGAAAACAAGCAAGCATATAGAGCACCAAGGACCCCTCCCTCTGGAAAGAGTGCAGAGAAGAGCAACAAAGATGATTAGGGGGCTGGAAGCCGAAAATATGAAGAACAGTTGCAGGAACTGGGCAGATCTAGTCTAGTGAAAAGAAGGATTAGAGATGACATGATAGCAGCCTTTCAATACCTGAGCGGCTGCCACAAAAAAATCAACCCATTTTCCAAAGCAGCAGAAGTCAAGACAAGAAGCAACGGATGGAAACTGATCAAGGAGAGAAGCAACCTGGAATTAAGGAGAAACTTCCTAACAGTGAGGACAATCAACCAGTGGAACTGCTTGCCCCCAGATGTTGTGGGTGCTCCATCACTGGAGGCTTTTAAGAAGAGACTGGACAGACACTTCTCTGGGATGTTATAGGGTCTCCTGCTCAAGCAGGGGGCTGGACTAGATGACCTCCAAAGACCCTTCCAACTCTGTTATTTTGTTATTCTGTTATGATGAAGCCCTCACATTCTATGTTCATTTCATTGAACAGTTTAGGGAGAAATTATTCAGTTGTAAGTCTTATCTTTCCTGTGACGCTTAATTCTTCCATTTAAGAGTCGGTAAAACATTGTTGTGGCTTTTATTTATTTATTTTCCTTTCTTAAATGACATTTAATTCGAGGACTGCTCTTATCTGAACAGGTACTGGAGAAATGTTTGGGCAAATAATAAAACAAGCCTTTAAATGCTAAAATGTCTTGCAACTATATTTTGTTTTTTAGCTATGGACTACCAACGGTTCTTTAGACCAGATTAGCATTACGTCCCAGGAGTGTTGCAAAGCTGGCTTGGGGAATTTTATTTATTTATTTATTAAACGTATTGTCTGCCCATCTTACCACAGGGTAACTCTGGGCAGCTTACAATGTTAAAAAGATAAAGCTATATACATAAAATACTTCTTCTTCCATGCCCAGATCAAACTTTAAACTACTAGAATGAGGCCACCTTCTTGGCTTTGTTGGTGGCCAAAAATAAGCCATTATTCATACATGTTTCTGGTAGTAGCTGACATACCAGCAGATGGGTCAGGCTCTGTGTCTCCACATTCACACAGTGCTAACAGCCTCCACTTGAGCATATTGGTTTTACTCATAGGCACTCCAACCTATTCAGGGTCCTCTAAGTCAGGGGTCTTCAAACTTGGCCCTTTTATGACTTGTGGACTTCAACTTCCAGAATTCCTCAGCCACCCTGCTCTAAGTAGTATAAGGGAGGTTAGATCCTTCAGCCATATCCTCCTTTAATGTTATTCCTTAAATAATGTTATTCCTTAAATAAATAAAATGCTACAAAGATATTTCTTTTTGCCACCCTGTAATCCCTTAATTTGGGGTAGAGTCGGGATAACTGAATGGAGCTGAGCATTTACTGGCCGGGTGCCCTTCCTGATGCCTATGCAGAGTTCACAGCAGATTTTTTTTTCTTTGCACCCTGAGAGAAAAACATCTATCACTGCTAGGATTGAACTCTCAACCTTCCAAGTGGGAGGTGAGCATTTCCACTTCTAGGTCATCACATTGCTTTACAAACCTACTATATATTTAAAGGTAAAGGTTCCCCCGCACATACGTGCTAGTCGTTTCTGACTCTAGGGGCCGGTGCTCATCTCTGTTTCAAAGCCGAAGAGCCAGCGCTTGTCCGAGGACATCTCCGTGGTCATGTGGCCAGCATGATTAGATGCCAAAGGCGCACGGAACGCTGTTACCTTCCCACCATAGTGGTCCCTATTTTTCTACTTGCATTTTTACGTGCTTTCGAACTGCTAGGTTGGCAGAAGCTGGGACGAGTAACAGGCGCTCACTCTGTTACGTGGCACTCGGGATTTGACCCGCCAAACTGCTGACCTTCTGATCGACAATCTCAGCATCCTAACCCACTGAGCCACCGTGTCCCTGTCATATATTTACAGAGATATAAATCTACATTTGGGAACTTGGGGTTCCCAGCTCTTGCTAAAGGACAATTTCCAGCATCATCCACCCACTGCTGGTCACATTGCCTGGACTGTGACTGATGGGGCTTGTAATTCAGTAATATCTGGATTACAATCAGTTTCCCCAAGATCCAAATTTGTAACACTCAGCCAAGTTCTGTTTTTGTTTTCCAGGGAGAGATCTGTTCAGTTACGTGTCCTCCCGGGAGCTATGGAGTCAATTGCTCTTTGGCCTGCAACTGCAAAAACGATGGCACGTGTTCCCCAGGAGATGGCTCCTGCTTCTGCAGAGAAGGTAGAGTTTCCTATTTCAATGGCTATCGTGCACTGGTGTCCATCACGCTTTCACTGAGAATGGTCCAGATCTCCAAAGTTTTGCTGTGGTTTGGGTTTTGTGCCCCATATTGTTCCTGGCTGCTCATTAAAGTTGATGCAGTTTGTGGTTTTCCTTTTTTTGTCACACTTAATCCTTCCTCTCTGACTTGGTGCATACTTGTGATTTGATCCCTGTCAACAACCTCAAGTCATGGCTTTCAGTCACCAGCTTGTCCAGGGTCTGATGGCACAGAAGCCACGTAGCACCTCCGCAAAAATTGCACTGGGTACCAGTAAGTTTCCAGGTGCAATTCAAAATGCTGGTTGGGACCTCTCAAGTCCTTCAATGACAGGAAGTATGGCTGTTTGAGGAATCCTTTCTTCCATCGCTTCTGCATGGTGCAAAGTCCAGGTCCCGCCCTTAAAGCGATGCCATGGATGGGGTCCACGCAGCAGGCCTTCTGCCCTCTGGGAAAGTATCCCCCTTCCATTGCTGTGACCTCGGATGAACCTCGAAGATCTGGATCTGAACTGAAGAAAGAAAATGGAATTCCTCAAGAATGCTGGTTGCTACAGTACATGGGAAGGCTCAGTGTCATAATTATCCTTTGGGGAGATGCCAAGAACAAACTTCTTGAAAATACTTTCATGTATCTTCTTTCTTAAAGAGTAACGGCTAGGACAGATGTTGAGACTCTAGTCTAGAAAGAGTCCAGAGAAGAGCAAGAAAGATGATTAGGGGACTGGAGGCTAAAACATACAAAGAACAGCTGCTGGAACTGGGTATGTCTAGTTTAATGAAGAGAAGGACGAGGGGGGACATGATAGCAGCTTTCCAGTATCTCAGGGGTTGCCACAAAGAAGAGGGAGTCAAGCTATTCTCCAAAGCGCCCAAAGGCAGGACAAGAAGCAACTGATGGAAACTAATCAAGGAGAGAAGCAACCTAGAACTAAGGAGAAACTTCCTGACAGTGAGAACAATTAACCAATGGAACAACCTGCCTCCAGAAGTTGTGAATGCTCCAACACTGGAAGTTTTTAAGAAAAGACTGGACAGCCATTTGTCCGAAATGGTATAGGGTTTCCTGCCTGAGCAGGGGGTTGGACTAGATGACCTCCAAGGTCCCTTCCAACATTATCATCATCATCATCATCATCATTATTATTATTATTATTATTATTATTATTATTATTATTATTATTATTATTATTATTATTATTATAATAATAAAACTTGTATTCATAAAACATGAAACTCAGTCAACCGAACACTCAAATTGACTGGCACTAATGGTTGACACGGGCTGCTGCCAGCATCCTAGGTATCAACCAGGTATCTCCTTAAAATGTAAGATGTTCCGAGTAGTGCAGTTTTTTGTAGCTTTGCCGCAGTTATTGCAGGAAGCTGCAATTTCTTTATGTATTTTGCAAAGTTTTTGGACATAGTTCCCAGTGCCCCGATGACAATGGGTATCATTATCATTGTTGTTGTTGCTGTTGTTGTTGTTGTTGTTGTTGTTGTTGTTGTTGTTGTTGTTGTTGTTATTATTATTATTATTATTATTATTATTATTATTATTATTATTATTATTATTATTATTATTATTCTGCAGAAGCTTCTAGGGCCACCCTGCAGGATGCTGAGAAAAATAATCCAATAAAGTTTCATCTGTGAGCATTATTATGCTCCGAATCTGCCCTCCTTGTTGTTAAGACTTATGTGTATGCTCTCAAACTGTCTGTTTTACCCTACAGGTAGTCCTTGACTTACAACCATTTGTTTAGCGACCATTAGCAGGGGGTAGGACTAGAAAACCTCCCAGGTCCCTCCCAACTCTATTATTTTCTGTGTTCATTCAAAGTTACAATAGCACTGTAATAGCGACTTTCAGCTGCTCCTGACATTTACAACTGTTGTAGCATCCCTGCAAGCACAGGGCACTTGGCAACCGGCATAGATTTACAGATCCAATCCTTGGGTCATGTGGCTTCCGAAAAGTAAAGACAGTGACAGAAGTTGGATTCACTTCTCTGCAGTGATTCACTTAACAACCCTGATAAAAAAAGGTCGCAAAATAAAGCACAACTCACTTAACAACCATTTTGGTCCCAATTGTGATTGTAATGATGATGATGATGATGATGATGATGATGGAAGGGACCTTGGAGGTCATCTAGTCCAACCCCCTGCTCAGGCAGGAAACCCTATACCATTTCAGACAAATGGGTGTTCAGTCTCTTCTTAAAAACTTCCAGTGATGGAGCGCCCACAATTTCTGGAGGCAGGTTGTTCCACTGGTTAATTGTCCTCACTGTCAGGAAATTCCTCCTTAGTTCCAGCTTGCTTCTCTCTTTGATTAGTTTCCATCCGTTGCTTCTAGTCCTGCCTTCAGACGCTTTGGAGAATAGCTTGACTCCCTCTTCTTTGGGGCAGCCCCCCCTTGTAAGTCAAGGACTATCTGTATTTGTGTGAACTCTCAGTCCTCCGACCTGTCTCTTTGTCTTCAACTTTATTCCTGAATTTAGGTGATCTGGGTTTGCTTATGGACTGCTTGGTTTGTTTCGATCCCTGTGTCAACGCTGCTAACATCGGATGTTCTCACTTTGCCCACATATGGAGATGCAGCCTTTTTCTTTCCTATGCTTTATTCTTAGAATTAGATGATACTGGGGGGAGGAGGAGGAGGAATGTGATGGGAGTCAGTTAGACATAACAATATCATAAAAGTGTATGAACTCAGGGGCTTTTGAAATAAGAGATGATAAGAGGTGGCGGGTTGGAGAACAGGAGGGAAAACCTGCAATTCAGACTAATTGGAGAATGTGATTTATGACTGCTAATTAGAGGAGGGAATTGTGCTTGATACTATGTGCTAAGGGGAGGAGAATTCAGATTTTGGCTTCGACCATGTATGTGCCGAAGCTTTTATGCTACTCAAATAAAGGTTCTTTAAGGTAAACAATGCCTTGAGGTTCTTTGAAGAGTTTCGTTTATCACAACCATGGCACCCTGATTTTGCTCACTCAGATGAAGACTTTTGGCCAAGATGAGTCTGTCACCTACATCTCTTGCTGCTCCCCTCTAAAATGCATCTGTTTGGCAAGAGAGTCACGGCTGAGAGTTGATCTAATGTTCTTTGGCTCTTTGATTTTACAGGGTGGCAGGGAACTGACTGTTCCATTCCATGCCCGAGCAACACGTGGGGTCTTAACTGCAACCAGACCTGTTATTGTGCCAATGGAGCTGCGTGTGACCCCGTGGATGGATCTTGCTTTTGTGGTCCTGGGTGGCAAGGGGAAATCTGTGACCAGCCTTGCCCTGTAAGTCTTCCTTGTGTTGGAGAAATTTGCTCTTTCCATGGGTGATCCAGGCTTAGATCAGGGAGATACGTGTAACATTTTCGGTACACATCTCTTCAAATCAGTCAGAATAACAGTGTTGGAAGGGACCTTGGAGGTCTTCTAGTCCAGCTGGCTGCTCTTCTTCACTCTAACCACTGTGACCCAAGAACGTAGTCAAAAGGGAGACTCAAAAGAAGCTACAAAAATGCCCAATGTTAACATCTAGCTTAGGTGAGAACTCCAGAGATCAGGGACCAAGTAGCTGATGACCCTCCCATCTTTAAATTTGGCAAGAGCGAACTGTGCTCAGGATCCCTCCAGCGTTAGTGGGAGGAAGAAGCAATGCACTGAACGAATGAACAGAACAGAATAAAATAAGTGAGTTGGAAAGGGACCTTGGAGGTCTTCTAGTCCAACCCCCTGCTTGAGCAGGAGACCCTATACTGTTCCAGACAAATGGTTGTCCAGTCACTTCTTAAAAACCTCCAGTGATGGAGCACCCGCAAATTCTAGAGGCAAGCTGTTCCACTGGTTAATTTTTCTCACTATCAGGAAATTTCTTCTTAGTTCTAGGTTGCTTCTCTCCTTGCTTAGTTTCTACCTGTTGCTTCTTGTCCTGCCTTCAGGTGCTTTGGAGAATAGCTTGACTCCCTCTTCTTTGGGCCAGCCCCTGAGATATTGGATGTATAGACTCCAGAGAGCTACTACAGCAGATAGCTATCAATAGACTAGATCTTTATTTATATATGTATTTATTTGCTTATTTATTACATTTGTTTGCCGCCCATCTCCCCACAGTGACTCTGGGTGGGTTACAACACTAAGAACAATAAAACGATACAGTCACATACATCCAACTGTAATAAAAATGCAAATTACAAGTTATGACTAAAGGATTGGGGGGGAAGGAGTAGGTTGAGCAGGAGTGGGGAAGGGGATCTGCTATTGGTCCATCAACCACCCGCAGTGTGATACTCCCCCATTGGGGCCCCAAGCCAGCTGGCAGAGTCTTAATTAAGATCTTAATTAAATTAAGATCTTTTTTTTCCAAGCTAGCTAAACTGGTAACGATCGCCACTTCTTGTGCCAATTAGCTCCAGACTGATTAAGCAAAGAAACCAGGCATCAAGATTTTCTGGGATTCAAGCAGGAACATTGCACCTGTTTTAAACATATAATTGTATGCTTGAATCTATAACTCTATTTTCTAGGGTTAGAATAAGTTTGTCTTGGTAGCTCTGCATCCACCCATGCTCACTTTATTATTTTTTTTAATGAAAGGATGGGACATATGGCCTGAACTGCAGCGAACGCTGTGATTGTGACCACGCAGACGGGTGTGATCCTTTGACGGGCTATTGCTGCTGCCTTGCTGGCTGGACAGGTAAGCTGGCAGGCTATCAAATGCTTCACCCTCTCGCTCAATTAGATGCTGCTACCTCTTCATTCTTTACTTTAAATCAGGTGTGTCCAACCTGCAGCTCTGGATAGTTAGTACAGGTAGTCCTCAATTTACAACCATTTGTTTAGTGACTGTTTGAAGTTACAACCGCACAGGGGGGGGAAATGACTCGTGATTGTTGTTCACACATAGAACTGTTGTAGCAGACCCAGGGTCATGTGATCAAAATTCAGGCACTTAGCAACTGACTCATATTTATAACGGTCGCAGTGTCCCAGGGTCATGTGTTCCCCTTTCGCGACCTTCTGCTAAGCAAAGTCAATGGGGCAGTCAGATTCACTTAACAACCGTGGTGGCGCAGTGGTTAGAAGACAGCACTGCAGGCTACTTCTGCTGAATGCTGGCTGCCAGCCGTTTGGCAGTTCGATCCTGACCAGCTCAAGGTTAATTCAGCCTTCCATCCTTGCGAGGTCGGTAAAATGAGGACCCAGATTGTTGGGGGAGCAATATGCTGACTCTATAAACAGCTTAGAGAGGGCTGTAAAGCACTGTGAAGTGGTATATAAGTCTAGGTGTTCTTGCTCTTGTTACTAGCTTAACAACTGTAATTCTTAAGAACTGTGGCAAGAAAGGGTGTAAAATGAGTCAGAACTCACTTAATAACTTTCTTGCTTAGCAACGGAAATTTTGGGTTCAATTGTGATCGTAAGTCTAAGAGTAATGTCCCTGGACAGTTTCTTATAGCAGAATTCAGTTGCCTGGCTAATTCTCATTTACCTTTTTTAATAAACAAATGGCCGGGTAAAATTTCCAAGAGGTCTTCCCAGATGCTGGGAAATGTCCACCCAGGCAGAGAGAAGGACATGTGGGAAATTAGACTTGAATCATTGCTCAACCACAAGTGATTCAGGCCTTCCCCCATGCCCCCCCCCACACACAAACACAGACACAAGCACACAAACACACACAGACACACACAGACACACACACACAAACACAAGGTCCAGGGAGCCTTAAGATTCCTGTACTATAGGCAGAATGCAATGAAATAGTTAGCTTGGAGTCTACATTTGTGGATCTGGTTGTTTGCACCGGACATACATCATTAGAGCCGTGGTGGTGCAGTGGTTAAAATGCAGTATTGTAGGCCAACTCTGCCGACTGCCAGGAGTTCGATCCTCAACAGCTCAAGGTTGACTCTGCCTTGCGTCCTTCTGAGTTCAATTAAATGAGGGCCCAGGTTGCTGGGGGCAATATGCTGACACTGCAAACTGCTTAGAGAGGGCTGTAAAGCACTATGAAGTGATATATAAGTCTAAGTGCTATTGCTATTGCTATTTTGGGGCACTGCCTCCTTCCCCCTAAACCAGGGGTAGGCAACCTTGGCTCTTTTATGACTCGTGGACTTCAATTCCCAGAATTCCTTAGCCAGAATTCTGGGAGTTGAGGTCCACGAGTCATAAAAGAGCCAAGGTTGCCTACCCCTGCCCTAAACCATAACCAGGACAAATTGCACAAGCTAGCCAACTGTGCTGATTTGCCCAGTCCAATTCCAGCTTCTCAAAGCCTGGAACTTGGTTTCACTTTTAACTGTGCCCATACTTTGTAGCCAATAAATATGTTCTTTAAGACGACCTCTTGCCTTGGAGTTCTGCTTTTACTGGTCTCATGTGTCGGATCCATGACATCTGTTCTGCAACCCAGACCTGGGTGTTACGTCTTCAGCTATAAATTTTCCCCTTGGTTCTTCAGCCACACTAATGAGCTGAGAGTCCTCTTGTTTGGACCGTCACACTCTGGCGGGCTTGGGAAAGCAGGTGTGCGCTTTATTATTCACATTTTATGGGTCAAGATGGAGAGGAAGATCATGATTGAGGCGGGAAGTACTTGCTGGCCAAGGCTCTCTTCATTTCAAGAGGCTGGCAGATTCTGCCATTCACAGCCTTATTTTTAGAAAGGTCACTACAGCTCCAGGGCTGCAATTAGAGAATCACACTGAGTAACGGCTGTGTGAGTCAAGATGAAAAACTCTTGCTGGGGAAGAAGTTGGCCACTTTTCTTGAAGTTCAAGGTAGGATGCAATCTGGACTGTGCATCCAAAGTCAGGAAATGGTGGCTGACCTATTATGGACATTGTACACCCTTCTGTGTCTTCTCCCTTGGCTGATGGGGCTTCACACTGGGGCAGGGGTCTTCTGAGGAACTGGCAGGGTTGCCAAGGAAATGGTTGGAATCTTCCCAAATCAGAAGGCAAGTTTGACCAATAAACACAGAAGGAAGGGGAGGAAAAATGGAGGAACAGGATAATATTGTTGTTGTTGTTAGCTGCGAAGTCGTGTCCGACCCATCGCGACCCTATGGACAATGTTCCTCCAGGCCTTCCTGTCCTCTACCATCTTCTGGAGTCCATTTAAGCTCACACCTACTGCTTCAGTGACTCCATCCAGCCACCCCATTCTCTGTCGTCCCCTTCTTCTCTTGCCCTCAATCTTTCCCAGCATTAGGCTCTTCTCCAGTGAGTCCTTCCTCCTCATTAGGTGGCCAAAGTATTTGAGTTTGAGCTTCAGGATCTGGCCTTCTAAAGAGCAGTCAGGGTTGATCTCCTCTAGGACTGACCGGTTTGATCGCCTTGCAGTCCAAGGGACTCGCAGGAGTCTTCTCCAGCACCATAGTTCAAAGGCTTCAATTCTTTGGCGCTCAGCCTTTCTTATGGTCCAGCTTTCACTGCCATACAGGATAATATTACTTTGCTTAGAAACTGGTTGGATCTAAAATTGTCAGAAACATAGTCTGGGCAATATAAAGTTTGTTAGGACAGCAGAATTTTGCTCTAATCCTCTTGATCAGGGATGTCAAACTGCCGTCCCGTGGGCTGGATGCATCATGCTGAAGCCATGCCCACCCCGTTGCCAGCAATGGCAAAACCGTCCTGATACGCTGCACAACATAATGTGACGTCACGAGTTTGACATGTCTGCTCTTGATGGTTGGCTTGACTGGCAATCGTTTGCTATGCTCGATAATCACCACTTAAGAACTGTGGTTTTGGAAAGAATAACATCTACAAGAAATATCATCTGCCTGCAAGCAAGAACTAGTAGAACCACGGTAGGCAAAGTAATAGAAAACGAAGAAGCTAAAGTGCTCTGGGACTTTAGAAATCAAACAAACACTTGCAACAATTCTTAATTAAAGGTACTGGTAATGGTGTTTAAGGCCCTACATGGCATGGGTCCGGAGTACCTTAGGGAACACCTGCTGCCGGCATCAACTTCCCTCCGCCCTGTGCGTTCCCACAGAGAGGGCCTCCTCAGGGTGCCACCGATCAGAGAATGTCGATTGGTGGCCCCCAGGGGGAGATCCTTCTCTGTGGGCGCCCCGGAGCTATGGAATCAGTTACTGGTTGAGCTTCGGATGGCGCCCGATCTTCGCTCCTTCCGTCGCGACCTAAAGACATTCTTATTTGAACAAGCCGGCCTGGCCTGATGGGGGATAGGGGGGTTATTGTTATTTTAATATTTGTATTTACTGTTTTTAGTGGGCATATATTTAATCCTTTTTAACTTTTGTATCTCTGTATTTTTTATGCTTGCCCTGTTCACTGCCCTGAGTCCTCCGGGAGAAGGGCGGTATATAAATAAAATTATTATTATTATTATTATTATTATTATTATTATTATTATTATTATTATTATTATTATTATTATTATTATTATTATTATTATTATTAATAATAATAATAATAATAATAATAATAATAATAATAATAATAATAATAATAATAATAATAATAAGAAAGACAAAAAAAGTCTGGATGGTGGACATGGTAGTACAGAGACAGCAGTAGAGAACAGAAAGAACTGGAGAAAATAGCAAAATATAAAGGCCTGCAAATAGAAGTAAAGTGACTCTGGCAAAAGAAAACAAAATACCAATAGTCATAGGCGCCTTGGGTGCAATCCCAAGGCATCTGGATCACCACTGGAACACCAACAACATTGACAAAATCACCACCAGTCAAGTGCAAAAGGCAGTTTACTTAGGACTCAATAGGTAAATTAAAATGCCATATCCAGTCTGAACATCTGACTGACTGAGCCAACCAACCATAATAATATACTATTGGGTTGATAAAATCACCATTGGTCAGTTGCAAAAGGCAGCTTTACTCGGAATAGCTTACATCCTGTGCTGATACCTCTGACACCATCAAACATCCACATCTGCCTATTCCAGTCCTTGGGAAGGACTTAATAGGTAGATAAAAAAATGCCAAATCCAGTCTAAACATCTGGCTGACTATAAGATGAACAATGATAATCATTTATTACATTTATACGCTGCATAACTGCCAGTTCATGTAAAACTTTGCTTCTGTGGCTCCATCTCCGGGTTTTTTTGTATAAACTGGGGTGTCACAAAAACAGGCCCGGGAGGATTCAACTTCTCCAACAGCCTCCAGTGCTTGAAACGAAGTGGACCCTCTTTTTGTTACAAAAGTTACAAAAAGCAAGTTTTAGCTACCTACTTTTGGTGATCAAGACAATGGTCATTTCTATGTGAGAAACTTAGAGCAACCTCATAGCATCACCCCAGACGTCTCCACATTACTATTATGGAACACCATGATGGTTAGATAATTCCAGGAGATGCTATGTTTTTCCAGTTCAGGAATGGCCAAGGACAAGAACGTTGTCAGAAGACAGTCCCATTGATAAAAGCTTATCTTTATTGTTCTCCTGAATGTCATTGAAAGTGCTGTCAAGTTGGCATCCTTCTATCTTAATGGCCACCCAGAGCCATATGGGAATTGAGCAATTTCCAAATTGAATCTAATTAACTAAATGAAGAATACCTCTTCTCCAATATGTGATACATGTGATAAAGCACAATCTAGAAGATGGGTTGTTGTTGTTGTTTTTAAAAAAATCTCCTTTACATGTTTTAGAAAAAGGACTAAACTGAAAGTCTGCGAAAACTGAACTTTTTTTTTTAAAAAAAAGGCACTCATTTTAGGTAATTTGGGATAACATTTCTACAGAGATCATCATTCTTGGAGGTAGGTGATAGCTTACGCATGCAGCAGTTTCTTTACATGTAGATTATTTCAGGCAAAGTCACCAGGATCTGCAGTAGGACACTGGGTTGAAGAAAGATTTGTCTTCAGACAGATGTACAGTCCTGGGATTGACTGACACCGGCATATGACACACACACACACCCTTTCTCTCTTTCTCTCCCTCTCCCTCTCCCTTTCTCTCTTTCTCTCTCTGTCACACACACATACACACACACGCACCCCAAAAAACCCCCACATATGTACGTTCAGTCCCTTTTTTGTAAGAAAAAAGGTGCCGGAACTCATCTTGTTAATCTTTTATTTACCTTTTGCACGTAGTCAGTCACTGTACACACCCACACAGGTCAGTTGTATAACGAAACATAACAGTCGCTGTCCACAGTAAGCACTCAGTGTGCAACCAACAACCAATCATAAGTTGAGCAGTGCCATCACAACTAGCACGGACGAAGTACGCATGCATTGGACTCGACACACAAGCAGCCCGCATGCACCGTTTTAATGATTTTGCTGCCGACCTGCTATGCTCAACAGGGCGATTCAAGTCCACGTGGACCAAACATCAAATTTCAAAAGTTACTTTTAAAACCTGGAAAATCCATTAAAAAAAGGTGCTGGAACTCCGCTCCAGTGCCTTCTGTGACAAAAAAACCACTGTGTACTCTAAGGATGTGGATTGCTTTGAACGCAACAGTAACAAGGGGCTTCAGAGCACACTAACATTAAATAATCTGTCTGCATCCCCTAAACCAAATATTTCTCTTCCCCAAATTAGGGTGCATCTCCAAATTATGGTGCATCTAACCAATGCCATGTAGTCAGCCTTACTTTTATTATACACCTTTAGTAAAAGAATCCTGCAATTCTGAATAGGCTTCCCTCTCCCTCCCTTCTTCCCTTTATCTTTGTGTGAACGAGGGAGGGGCTCCTATGAGATTTTCTCTCAAATTGCTTTCTGGCCCAGACTCAAGGCCCTCTTATCTGACTGCTGCTTGCCTTGATGGCAGCTCTTCCTCCTGTCCCTCAAGGCCATCCTGTGTCCCTCAACACATCGCTGGGAAAATCCTGGGAAACATGTAGCAGCTTCAGGAATTTCCAGGTGGGCACTAAGCTTCCATGCTCCAAAGTGTGTCCCGTGCAAACTATTGCACAGCTGTAATATACAATATCACTTCTTTGTTTTCAAATGACAAAGTGACCTGCTCAAGGAAGAAAGCCGTGTGCTCTTCAGTCAGTAGACCCATCCATGGGACCAGACCCAGAAGATTACCATTCTCCTAAAGTCAACCATGTTTGCCCTCTGTGACATCATCTAAGCCTCCTTCTATGCTCCCTGATTGGCTGGAGCTATACTTCAAATAGGAGCGATGTGAGGACAAAGGCATTATGCAGCTGAAGCATCTGGAGGTTGAAATATTATTTCTTGTTCTGTTCTTAGGCAGAAAGCATCTTGGGCTAACTGTGGCACTGTGTAGCAATAAGCAGAACCTAAATAAAAACTATTATGGGCTGCTTAAAGTATAATATTCATCCTGAAATATTTAAAGGGAGAGATTTGGAGTGCATGTTTAAAATATAGAACATGGAATAATGCAGTTGGAAGGGACCTTGGAGGTCTTCTAGTCCAACCCCCTGCTCAAGCAGGAAAGTCCATACCATTCCAGACAAATAGCTGTCTAGTCTTCCCTTGAAAACCTCCAATGGTGAAGCACCCACAATTTCTGGAGGCAAGCCCTTCCACTGATTAATTATTCTCACTGTCAGGAAATTTCTCCTTAGTTCTAGGTTGGCAGTCTGTTTGAGGAACTTCCATCCATTACTTCTTGTCCTATCTTAAGATGCTTTGGAGAATAACTTGACTCCCTCTTCTCTGTGACAGCCTCTGAAATACTGGAAGATTGCTGTCATGTCTATTCTGTTCCATTCCATTCCATTCCATTCCATTCCATTCCATTCTATTCTATTCTATTCTATTCTATTCTATTCTATTCTATTCTATTCTATTCTATTCTATTCTATTCTATTCTATTCTTATTCCCATTCTCTATTCTATTCTATTCTATTCTATTCTATTCTATTCTATTCTATTCTATTCTATTCTATTCTATTCTATTCTATTCTATTCTATTCTATTCTATTCCATTCCATCTATTCTATTCTATTCTATTCTATTCTATTCTATTCTATTCTATTCTATTCTATTCTATTCTATTCTATTCTATTCTATTCTATTCTATTCTATTCTATTCTATTCTATTCTCTTTGTTAGGCTAGACATACCCAGTTCCCTCAATTGTTCCTTGTACATGTTCAGCCTCCAAACTCCTTATGATCTTTGTTACTCCTCTCTATACTCTTTCTAGGGAACACCTAGATCTGTGTTTCTCAACCTTGGCAATTTTAAGATGGGTGGACTTCAACTCCCAGAATTCCAAAGTTGAGAAACACTCACCTATCGGGGTAGGCAAGCTTGGCTCTTTTATGACTTGTGGACTTCAATACCCAGAATTCCTGAACCAGCCATGCTGACTCAGGAATTCTGGGAGTTGAAGTCCACAAGTCATAAAAGAGCCAAGGTTTCCTACCCCTGACCTAGATGATCCCTTATAATCTTTTTAGGGCCTCAGCATCTTTTTTTGCATTGTAGTAACAAGATAAAAAAGCTGGTCAAGAAATTCACTAGTTCACTTTTTACAAACAAGGTTTATTTTCTAAGCACAGAGAAGCATTCAAGCTTACATTTCCTATTTCCTTCCCTCTGAAATCGTGCAGCACAAGCAATTCATAATATTGTTCAACAAATATTTAGTTTGATTCTAAAATTTGCCAGCCTGTGTTTTTTGGGGAAAATAAATCAAGTAGCTTAAAAAGCCATATGCAAATGATTTCTCATTTAGCTTCTCCTATTTGCAAAGTTTACAATCAAAGAACTTTCTGGTTTGTGATTGCTAATCACATGGATTAAAAATCAGAGTCGGATGTTTGATTTTAGTATTACTGTTTGAACTTGAGGACCAGATTCTCCTGTCCATTTCACAAATTAGGCCTCATAAATTTTGAGGAACGAATTTCTCAGAGGAAAATGTGGAAGGTGTTGAAACAGTCCTGAATTTTGAAACTAATTAGATGTGGCCTAGAAAAGATCGGGGGGGGGGGAAATCTTGGACTTTGGAGGCCCTCACTTATGTCATGAGGACAATTTGGGCATTCCCTGATCGTAGTGGCTAATGAAAATCTGATCTAAAAAAGTTATTCTGTGTGTTCATCTTCACACACGGGACTCCCATTGATGTCAGCTCTGTGCCGCAGATCAAGGAAAAGGGAAATAACTGCACAGTTTGAAAAGCAGGTTCTCAAGATGTTGATTATTTAAAAAAAAACCTCAGAGGGGAAATAATATGAATGAAATGAGCAGGGGAAAAATAGAAAGCACGAAGAAGGCTGGAAGAAGAATTGTGGGCTTGTGTCTCGTACATTATTTCCACGTTCAGCTTTTCAGTTACAGTCCACCACATTCCTCACTATTGTTGAGCCAAGTCACGAGAGATTTTAATCACATCTGTGGGCAAAGACGAGGATTGGCAGCTGGTTTACACAACATGCTTCAGCTAAGGGCTGAGCAAACCCAATTTGGAAAGTTGGGGGAAAAAAAGATGTTGAATCATCAAGTAACCAGATGGTTGCATTGAGCAACCCACTGAAGCACACACAAAAAACTCCAAACCCAATTTAAAATGAATTAAAGTTAGTAGGCGTATGGTGCAGTTGTTGGGATGTTAAATAGTATATGCCTTGTGTAAACCCAGCCAATATGTGGCTTCAGGGGTATCCACAGGGAGGGGGGTCAAAAAACTGGTGACCCAACTATGATGCACATAAGAATGGGGGGGGGGGGAGAGAAGCATTGATGGCATGGCAGTAATCACCATCTTGACTTGTTTAACCTCCTCCCCTCCCCCGTGGATATCTAGTGTGGCTTTATTTTTATTTATTTTGCCTCAGGGGCTTTAAAATAATAGAGTAACTTTTGAAAGGGAGTCTGATTACTTTGTTCCTTAGAACATAGAGTTATAAGCTGGAAGGGGTCTTGGAGGTCTTCTAGTCCAACCCTCTGCTCAAGCAGGAGACCCTATACCAGGGGTAGGCAACCTTGGCTCTTTTATGACTGCTGGACTTCAACTCCCAGAATTCCTGAGCCAGCCATGGGGGAACTATGGCCCCTTCGTGACTTGCGGACTTCAACTCCCAGAATTCCTGAGCCAGCCATGGGGGAACTATGGCCCCTTCATGACTTGCGTACTTCAACTCCCAGAATTCCTGGGCTAGCATGGCCGGCTCAGGAATTCTGGGAGTTGAAGTTCACGAGTCATAAAAGAGCCAACGTTGCCTACCCCTGCCCTATACCTTCCTGGTCAAATGGATGTCCATTCTCTTCTTCAAAACCTCCAGTGATGGACCACCCATAACTTCCAGAGGCAAGCCTTTTGTCAACTCTACAATGAGATGGCTGCAGCCACTGCTTAATTGTTCTCACAGTCAAAAACTTTCTCCTTAGTTCTAGGTTGGGTCTCCCTTTGACAAACCTCCACCTACTACTATGTCTTTTCCTGCCCTTTGATGCTTTGGAGAATAAGTCCAACCCCTCTTCTGTGTGACAACCCTTCAAGTACTGGAAGACAGCTATCATACCCCTCACTAATCCTTCTCTTTGATAGGCTGGACATACAGTACCTAGCTCCCTCAACCATTCTTAACACAATTTACCCTCCAGACTTCTTATTATCTTCGTTGCTCTTCTCTGCACCCTTTGTAGGGTCTCAGCATTGTGTATTGTGGTGACCACAACTGTATGCACTATTCCAGGTGTGGCCTCACTAGTGTGGTTCTGTAAGAAGAAATTGGACAACCGTTTGTCACAAATGGTATGAGGTTTTCTGCCTGAGCAAGGCCTTCAAGGCCCCTTCCAACTCTGTTATTTTGTAGAATCTGTATACTCCTCTTATAATGGTTTTTGGCTATACTTTCTAATCTGGAGATGCATTTTCACAGCATTTTTTTTCCAGTCGTTTCCAAAACCAGCCCAAGGTTTCACTGCGTAGTTGCAAATATCTTCTTTCTTGCTTTCCCTGACTCCAAACAGTTTCAAGTAGGGATTGAGAAAGTGCATGGAGAACTACCACTAAAACATCTAAAACATATAGGGAACGGTTGCTTGAATTGGGTATGTTTAACGAAGAGAATGGTGAGGGGTGACATGATAGCAGCCTTCCAATATCTCAGGGGCTGCCCCAAAGAAGAGGGAGTCAAGCTCTTCTCCAAAGCGCCCGAAGGCAGGACAAGAATCAACGGACAGAGACTAACCAAGGAGAGAAGCAACATGGAACTAAGGAGAAACTTCCTGAGAGTTAGAACTATTAACCAGTGGAACAACCTGCCTCCGGAAGTGGTGAATGCTCCAACACTGGAAGTTTTTAAGAGCAGACTGGACAGCCATTTGCCTGAAATGGTATAGGGTTTCCTGCCTGAGCAGGGGGTTGGACTAGATGACCTCCAAGGTCCCTTCCAACTTAAATAATAATAATAATAATAATAATAATAATAATAATAATAATAATAATAATAATAATAACAACAACAACAACAACAACAACAACAACAATAGTAGTAGTAGTAGTAGTAGTAATATAAGTTACTCCAGAATAGTGTTTCTCAACTTTGGCAACTTTAAAATGGTGGACTTCATCCTGGCTGGGGGATTCTGGGAATCAAAGTCCACCCATCTTAAAGCTATCAAGTTTAAGAAACACTGTCCTAGAGAGTTAGGCCTGAATGAGGAGAAGGTTATTGGTTCTGGAGAGCAAAAATCCAAGTGATTGCTAGAAGACAGGACTGATGGAAAAACCAGATTCTGGATAGTCTTGACCGTGAGGGTCTTTCATAAGATGCTAAATACCAGGTTGTCCCTTCAAGCATTTAGGACAGGGGTAGGCAACCTTGGCTCTTTTTTGACTCGTGGACTTCAACTCCCAGAATTCCTGAGCCAGCCACGCTGAGGGAAAAGGGAGAGGTTTCCAAGCTGAGCCATGCTGGCTTAGGAATTCTGGGAGTTGAAGTCCACGAGTCATAAAAGAGCCAAGGTTGCCTACCCCTGATTTAGGGTGAATCCTGATGGTTGATTGATTTATGGTTACTGTTTTTCACTGACTGTGAAATGTAATGATCTTTTTGGATCTCTGGCATATGACACATTGATTCATTGTTGTGGCGATTTCTTTTTAATTGAGTTCTGTTGTTTTCTACTTTCAATCTCTGGTCCAGTCACTTCCACGAGGGGGGAAATCTTAGAAATTGTTGAAGTACATTAGCAACAAATGTCCCCACAGTCATTCCCAACTGTTGTTTGCTAGGACTGGCATGACGGCCTAGAGGTGAAGATGCTCGCCTTCCACTTGGATGGTTGAGAGTTCAATCCTAGGTAGCATCATATATTTCTCTCTCAGGGCGCAAAGAAAAAAAAAACATCTGCTGCGAACTCCGTGTAGGTGTTAGGAAGGGCATCTGGTTAGTAAATGCTCAGCTCCATCCAGTCGCCTCAACTCCACCCCTAATATGGACTACAGGGTCGTAAAAAGGGAATCCGCCATCTTACGCTCCTTTGGATTTCTGCAGCCCTGTGTCCAGTAACTTTAGCTCTAACACGCAATCCCAGATTCAGCTAAAAGGGTGGCTGTGAAGTTGAGAAAGATGCTTCGTGGTTGTTATCTCTAACAGATAAGACTGCCTTTGAGGGCTGAATGAGGAACCAGTCCAAAGCGAGAGCTGAGCTGTCACTCAGACACCAAAACAGGCTTCTTCTCTCGTGTGGCCGCATTAATTCAGGAGAACCTGGTAAGAGGAGAACTTTCTGCTTTTGTTACTCGGGGGAGGCCTCTTTGAATTTTGAGAGAAGCAGCGACTTTTGACAACCAGCTGGTGGGTATTTTAACTAGGTTTCTGAGCAGATGATACAGGAGTAAAGGGAAAAGGCTTTGTAGAGAAAATGAAGTTATTGGATGGCATCAATGTTTTACTAATGCGTACGGCTTCTTCTCACCTATGGTAACCATTGGCTATAGCCGGCATGCAGTTGTCACTGAATTAATGTGAAATTGTTGGAGTGGGTTTTACTGGAGAATTCGTGTAAACTTCTGCAGGTGGAATAAGGCAGAGGTTCCCAACCCCCGGGCCGTGGAGCGATACTGGTCCGTGGCCCGTTAAGAACCAGACTGCACAAGCAAGTGAAGCTTTATCTGCACATGCACAGGATCCAGGTAGCATGCAAAACCATGCCCCCCCCTTTCAGGTCCATGGGGAAAAAAGCTTGGTATAAGGCAGGAGTAGGCAACCTTGGCTCTTTTATGACTGGCGGACTTCAACTCCCAGAATTCCTGAGCCAGCCATGCTGAGGGGAAAGGGAGAGGTTTCCAAGCTGAGCCAGGCTGGCTCAGGAATTCTGGGAGTTGAAGTCCACCAGTCATAAAAGAGCCGAGGTTGCCTACCCCTGGTATAAGGCATAGGTTTCACAAAGGGCTCCTGGACAGAGGTTGGAGAGAGAGCATACCCCTAAAAGCAACGAGACGCTATTGCGATGCCAGCTCCACCCCTTTTTCTGTGTCGGTGTCATGACATCACTCAGGCCAAGGAAAGGGGTGCGTCTTACATTGCAATGGCACAACGCTGCTTCTACCATTTTGGTGAAAGCAACAGATTCTGGAGACTCGTCTGGCTAGATATCAAGGTATATATCAATGGATGGAAACTAATCAAGGGGAGATCCAACACGGAAATAAGCAGATATTTCCTGACAGTGAGAACAGTTAACCAGTGGAACAACCTGCCTCCAGAAGCGGTGAATGCTCCAACACTGGAAGTTTTTAAGAAGAGACCAGATAGCCATTTGTCTGAAATGGTATAGGGTTTCCTGCCTGAGCAGGTTGGTGGACTAATGACCTCCAAGGTCCCTTCCAATTCTGTTATTTTGTTATCTCTTTTTTTAAAAAAAAAAATATAGAAATCAGTTATGTGTATATATTGGCAGTGGTAAGTGTTTTCTTACCAAGGTTTTATAAAGTGGCACTAACACTTCATGTGATCTTGATTCTATCTCTCTGTTGATGCATTGACCTTTTTGGCAGTTGAATCTAGAGGGGTCTTGAGACCAGAAGATTTGAGAATTGCCATTCTAGTGCAGGGCTCTCCAAAGTTGTCAACTTTTAAGACTTGTGGACTTCACCTCCCAGAATATATAATATAAAAGGTAAAGGTTCCCCCGCACACGCGTGCTAGTCGTTTCCAACTCTAGGGGCCGGTGCTCATCTCCGTTTCAAAGCCGAAGAGCCAGCGCTTGTCCGAGGACGTCTCCGTGGTCATGTGGCCAGCATGACTAGACGCCAAAGGCACACAGAACACTGTGACCTTCCCACTGTAGTGGTCCCTATTTTTCCACTTGCATTTTTACGTGCTTTCAAACTGCTAGGTTGGCAGAAGCTGGGACGAGTAACAGGTGCTCACTCTGCTACGCGGCACTCGGGATTCGACCCGCCAAACTGCCAACCTTCTGATCGACAAGCTCAGCGTCCTAACCCACTGAGCCACCGCGTCCCTATATAATATACCGCCACCATATAAAAAAATTCTGAGAGTTGAAGTCCACAAGTCTTTAAAGTTGCCAACTTTGGAGAGCCCGGTCCTAGGGCATAATGCGATAACAGAAATCTGAAAGCTTGTCAGAGTTTCCTTCTGCCTTTTCTTCTACCCTAAAAAAATTTTTTTAGCCTTTTTCTCACCCTTCTCTGTTTCCCAACTGGCATTTCTTTCCTCTTAAGGGAAAGAGGTGGAGCATCAAGTGCAGTTGCTGCAACTAAAAGTCCAATCATTTTTATTGGAACTGGAGAACATAAAGATGACTTTGAACCTTTTAAAACACAACCTTCTATCAGTAAACTTCTTGGCATGGGAGATATTGAAGGATTGATAGATAAAGTAAATGAATTGAAATTAGATGACAAGGCTTCTGTGAAGCTTCATCAACTTATCTCCAGGTTCCTGTCCACAGATCACTGCTCTCTGAAACTCTTTAGATCCTCACACAATTGTTGCCACAATTGTTGTTCAGCGAAAGCAGCCTTTGAAGATGCCACACGGAGTTTATTAAGCATGCAAACAACCACAGCCCGCAGTGCAAAGCTTGGGCAGCCCGCTGAGCAGCCTTGAGCTAAGGCAGAAGCGTAGTTCCTACAGGCTAGATTTCAAAGACGATACAAATGTAAAAATGCAGCATGAGATTAGAATGTGTTTGGGGTTTTTTGATAGAGCCATCCGAGTGACTTTCTCATTATTTATCCCTTTCTACTAAGTCAGCATGCTGGCTATCCCATCTTTAGGGTACGGTCAGTGAATATCAACAATTTGCTTTACAGGGCTACGGGTTTCTGACTGATTCTTCCTCTTGTTGCTATTCAGGGCCAGCCCACCTTGCTGTGATTCTTTTCTTACTGGAGCCATTTCAGCAGTTCACATCTCTGGGGGGAGGGGGGGCATCTGACAGGGTTGGTAGTAAATGCAGTTCATGTATGTGGGGGGCACATTCTATTAACACACCACGAGAAGCCAAGTGAAGCCACACTTGGAATTCTGCATCCAGTTCTGGTCACCACAATGCAAAAAAAAAAAAAAGATGCTGAAGCCCTAAAAAAAGATGATAAGGGATCTGGAGACCTAACCATACAATTAAGGATTGAGGGAACTTGGTATGTCCAGTCTAACGAAGAGAAGCACCAGTGATGACATGATGGCAGCCTTCCAATATTTGAGGGGCTGCCACAAAGAAGACCGGGGCGTGGGGTGGGGTGGGGAGGGCAACCTGTTCTCCAAAGCACCTGAGGGCAGGACAACAGGTGGAAGATCATTAAAGAGAGATTCAACCTAAGGAGTAATTTCCTGTCAGTGAGAGGTGGAACAGCTTTCCTCCAGAAATGGTGGCTGCTTGGACACTGGAAGTTTTGAAGAAGAGGCTGGACAGCCTTTTGTCCAGAAGGGTAAGGCCTCCTGGTCAAGCAGGGGTTGGACTAGAAGACCTTCAAGGTCTCTTTCAATCCTGTTATTCTATGTTCTAAGGCAAGGGTCCCCAATCTTGGCCACTTTATGACTTGTGGACTTCAACTCCCAGAATTCCTCAGCCAGCCATGCTGGCTGAGGAATTCTGGGAATTGAAGTCCACAAGTCATGAAAGGGCCAAGGATGGGGACCCCTGTTCTAAGGTTTTAAAAAAAAGAGGACTAACATTAAATGTATAAAAGACAAATGTAATGACAAGCTAATGACAAATGGAAGAATAAGCAGCTGTAGAATGAAGATATTGAAGTGGTGGATGATAGCTTCAGCAAGGATTAACACTGCAGACCAGCACTTGATAGAACATCCGTGAAGGCTTTGCAAAAGATATTCAGAAACAACTTGAGGCTACATCATCATCATCATCAATCTCCATAAATAGGAAAGATGGGGTATTGCAGGGGGTTGGACTAGATGACCTCCAAAGTCTCTTCCAACTATTATTATTATTATTATAAAACTTTTATTCATAAAAACATGAAACTCAGTCAACTGAACACTCAAATTGACTGGCACTAATGGTTGACACGGGCTGCTGCCAGCATCCTAGGTATCAACCAGGTATCTTCTTAAAATGTAAGATGTTCCGAGTAGCGCAGTTTTTTGTAGCTTTGCTGGAGTTATAATAGCAGGAAGCTGCAATTTCTTGATGTATTTTGCAAAGTTTTTGGACATAGTTCCCAGTGCCCCAATGACAATGGGTATCACTGTTACATGTTATTACATTGTTGTTGTTGTTGTTGTTGTTGTTGTTGTTGTTGTTGTTGTTGTTATTATTATTATTATTATTATTATTATTATTATTATTATTATTATTATTATATATTTGGTATAGTGGTGGAAGACCATGAGTTTTAGTCTCACATTAAAGCATAAAAGCAGCTGAGTGACTTTGGGCTATTCAGTCTCTCTCAGCCCTAGGAAGCAGACAATGGCAAACCACTTTTGAAAAACCTTACCCAGAAAATTGCAGGGTCTACAACCATTCATTTAGGGACTATTCGAAGTTACGGCAGCACTGAAAAAAGTGACTTATAACCATTTTTCACACTTATACAGCATCCTCATGGTCACGTGATCAAAATTAGGAGGCTTGGCAACTGCCTGGTAGTTACGACAGATGCCGTGTCCCGGGGTCACGTGATCCCCTCTTGCGACCTTCTGATAAGCAAAATCAGAACAGAATAGAACAGAACAGAATAACAGAGTTGGAAGGGACCTTGGAGGTCTTCTAGTCCAACCCACTGCTCAGAGAGAAAGCTGTAGCACTTTGCTTCTCATAGCAATAGTGGTTTAGTTCTTATTTGAAAGCTCTTTTTAATGTAGTGCAATGATTTCATCCAGGCAGATTTTAGCAAACATAAATAAAAATGTTATGAAGAAATGAACAGAACAGAACAGAACAGAACAGAACAGAACAGAACAGAACAGAACAGAACAGAACAGAATAGAATAGAATAGAATAGAATAGAATAGAATAGAATATAGAATGAACAAGAATAGAATAGAATAGAATAGAATAGAATAGAATAGAATAGAATAGAATAGAATAGAATAGAATAGAATAGAATAGAATAGAATAGAATAGAATAGAATAGAATAGAATAGAATAGAATAGAATAGAATAGAATAGAATAGAATAGAATAGAATAGAATAGAAAATATGGAGTGGAGTGGAATGGAGTAGAGTAGAGTAGAGTAGAAGAGAAGAGAAGAGAAGAGAGAAGAGAAGAGAAGAGAAGAGAAGAGAAGAGAAGAGAAGAGAAGAGAAGAGAAGAGAAGAGAAGAGAAGAGAAGCCAGATTCACTTTACAACTGTGTTACCAATAACATCTGCAGTGATTCACTTTACAACTGTGGCAAGAAAGGTCGTAAAATGGAGCAAAACAACTCTCTTGCTTAGCAACAGGAATTTTGAACTCAGTTGTGGTGGTAAGTCAAGGACCAACTGTAATTCAGGCCATTGCCAGGAAAATACTGACTTAAAGGAACCCATATAGAGAAATATTAGATATAGAGAGAGATAGAAATAGAGAGATTGATTTCCAGAAGCTGACATGGAACAGAAATTCAGGCTAAGAGATAAGCATCCAGTGCTGGATTTTATGCAGAGGAATTAGAACATTGGAACTTCCTTAAAATAGATGGGGGGTTTTTTCTCTGTCTCAGTAACTTAGTCTTAGACACTACTCAGATGCCTTGCAAATCCAATCTTTAATCTGAAGCTGTATGGGTCAACCTTAGTCCAAGGCTGTTCCCAATTTCAGCTTTGTAACTCCTTTCTTTATTTAAAAATAATTCCAGATTTTCCTTTTTCAGGCAGAAAGGGAGGGGGGGAGCTTGTTTTCCAGGGCACCTGACAGCAGGACAGGGAGAATCATTGGGGAGAGATCCAGCCTGGATCTGGGGGGAAAATTTCTGATGGTGAAATCTGTTGATCAGTGGAGCGGCTTATTTTCAGAAGTTGTGGGTGCCTAAACACTGGAAGTTTTCAAGAATAGATTAGACAACCATTTGACTGGGATGGACAGGGTAGGCAACCTTGGCTCTGTTATGACTGGTGGACTTCAACTCCCAAAATTCCTGAGCCAGCCATGCTGAGGGGAAAGGGAGAGGTTTCCAAGCTGAGCCATGCTGGCTCAGGAATTCTGGGAGTTGAAGTCTACCAGTCATAAAAGAGCCAAGGTTGCCTACCCCTGGGTCTTCTGCCTTGAGCAGGGGGTTGGACTAGAAGACTTCCAAGGTCCCTCCTAATTCTGTTATTCTGTATTAATATAATCTACATAAGGCCCAGAGCCTTGCTCAAAATGACTATTGAGGGACTCTTGGCCACCAGGCTCTGCATTTACAACAGTAGGTTAACTTGAATAGTTCCCCTGGGCTGGCTTCCCACACCACACTGAAACATAAATCTTGGTTTACCGACCACAATATCTGGTTTTGCACAAATTCTAAGCCAAACCCACACCACTGCATTATTTTTGGGTGCACTCTGTGAAAGGAGGTAAAGTGTTTCAGTGGGACCATTTTGTGCGTCCTTCAGTGAACAATCCAATGTTGATTCAGCTTGGTGGGGCTCTTCGCCATCATGGAGAGAACTTGCAGCTTGTTCAGCAGTCAGGAAAGAGGAATTAAGTAATGTTCATGACACTAATCAAGTAGCTCTGAGAAGCAGTGAGTTTAAATGCCTGCCTGCAGATCTGCTGGGCACTTGTTAGAGGAGCAAGTTAAAGCTGCACTCATTTTACAGTCTACTTTTAGGAATATGCTTTTCAAGGCAGCACAAGGGTGTTGTCTTGCTTTTTTTTAAGACACATTAAAAGGGCTTATGGGGATGCAGTGGCTCAGTGGGTTAGGACACTGAGCTTGTCGATCAGAAGGTCGGCAGTTTGGCGGGTCGAATCCCGAGTGCCGCGTAACAGAGTGAGCGCCTGTTACTCGTCCCAGCTTCTGCCAACCTAGCAGTTCGAAAGCACGTAAAAATGCAAGTAGAAAAATAGGGACCACTACGGTGGGAAGGTAACAGCGTTCCGTGCGCCTTTGGCGTCTAGTCATGCCGGCCACATGACCACGGAGATGTCCTTAGACAAGCGCTGGCTCTTCGGCTTTGAACGGAGATGAGCACCGGCCCCTAGAGTTGGAAACGACCAGCACGTATGTGCGGGGGAACCTTTACCTTTACCTTTACCTTAAAAGGGCTTAGGTTATCTATGGCAAAGCTGAGTTCTTGGAGGAGCAAAGGGTTAGGGTTTGTTTTTTTTTGCACTTCCTGGAATTACCATGCAACAGTCAACAGTCCACAAGATAAGTGCATTTTTCTTCACTTCCTGGAATGACCAGATTGCAATGTTGCAATCAAGAAACATTGAGTAGCCTACAAGAGCAGTCACATAGTCTTCTGCACTTCCTGGAAATAGCATGCCACACTGAACAGTCCACAGGAGCAGCTTTGGAAGTACTAAATTTTTTTTTAAAAGGTTTTCTTTTGAAGGGGCTGGCATTGCTAGAAGTCCATCGAGGTCTTCAAAAGAAGGGATAGAGACATTTCAACCTTTTTATAAAGCTTCATCAGCAGTACTATTTTATTCTCTTTTGTTGGGCAAATCTGGCCCTAGGTTCTGCCTCAGTTTACTTTTTCCAGTAAACAGCTGAGTCAGAAGACCATTTAAAAGCAATTTATTAGAGCATTCTGATAAGGTGGGGTCTCCCTAAGAAAAGGGGGAAGCTGAGCAATTTATTTTTACTTTAAAAGTAAATTTACATTTGCTTTTATAGTTAGCACAACAAAGAACCTCAAAGCAAAAGTTGGTTGGTTTAGAAAAAGTCATCTGTTCAGTTGCATTGCAAGAATTAAAAGCATCCAATAATATGTGAGCATAGCTATAAAAAAAGCACATTGTATTCTGAGTAAAAGTAAAAGAAACATTTGCCAAGTAAAACATCAAAATGGTTGTGGGTAAGACTCAGCGCTTTGATCTTGATTATTTTCTTTCTTCATGGAGGCTTGAGAACATTTAAAAACGAAACTGTTATTGGATGCTCTCCTGCCAGTCCTGGTTTCTGAAAGAGAGGCTTTTTCTTGAAAGTTGAGGCTTACGGCAAACGATTAGCAATACATCTGAAAAAGCAAATATAAAACGCAAGAAAACCCATGTTAGTTAGCCAGCGCAACAGTACTACAAAGATCATGTTTCAAGTATTACAAAGTCCATTCTGTGTGTCCCTCACTTCCCAACCTGTTTATTCTCCCTTAAGGAAGAAGGCAGTAACCAGAATTCATTCTAGCTAACCTCCATCCTATCCTAAAGCTACCGAAAATGAAATTCCCAGATTTGATCCCATTAGGATTTGTGACTTAAACCCACTTCAAACCCTAGAGCTAAATAGGGCAAAACTCAATTCGTTACCGAGTGTATAATTTATCTCTTTTTTTTTTCAATATACATGACTGCCTGGCTCCAAAACAGATTTTCCTGGAATGGAAATATGGAAATGTTGATAGTTTATGCCCCACGTAATTGTTGGAGAAATGGTTTAAGTCAATGTATAAATTGCCTTCCAGGGTTTCCATTCCGAAGCAAAACACACATAGATCATCTCTTTTTCCCAGCACTAAGTAAATATATTGTGCAAAGTATAAATCAGCATTTGCATCTTGGCTGGATATCTGAAAGTCAGATGATTCAAAAGCCATGTCTGTTGTGTACGATCAGAATGTAAACAAGCAGCCTAGTACATAAGGAGGCTCCCATTCATGTTTTGTGAAATGAGGATTTATAAGGTGAAATGCTCTCTCAACTGCATCTGCCAAGCCGTTAAAACAAGATTCTTGCTGTGCATTTCAATGTATATTAACGGAATGTTTTAGAAGTTCTTTATTCTCTTCCCTTTATCTTCTCTTATAAATCAGGAGACGTTAAAATACACAGCTAACCCTCAACCTGTGACCGCAATTGCCCCGTTTTACAATTGTTAAGTGAACCACTGCCGTTGTTAACTTGATTGCACAGTTGTTTAAGTGAATCTGGGTCTTCTCCCCCCCCACATTGACTTTGCTTGTCAGAAGGTCACCAAAGGGGATCACATGACCCTGAGACACTGCGACCGTTGCTAAAGGTCCAAATTTTGATCATGTGACTATAAGCATACTGCAACCAGTCGTAAGTGTGAAAAATGGTCATAAGTCACTTTTTCCGGTGCCGTTGTAACTTTGGATGGTCACTGAGTGTATGATTGTAATTCAAGGACTACCTGAATCTATTTCCCACTTATTTCTCATTTGCCATCCTTTCATTCAGGTTTTGTCCATTGGTTTTGCATTTAAATGCTTTTAATAATTATATTCAGGGTTTTGGCATGTTTAAGGATCTAAGAATCTATTTTTTAAAATCATTCCTCTCTCTTTACGTGACTTTTTCTTTTTAAAGGGGTACAGCAGAAATGAGCAAGAGATGTTAGTTGATAGTTTTACTGACCAAGTTTATCTTTTTCTATTGAACCCTTTTTTAACAGGGAAATATCTTTTCCATTTGAAATGGAAATGCTGCCTTTTGCGAGGGTCTTCGGAAGCTTTTAATATAACACACTCCCATTAGAAATTAGCTTTGATTTTTTTTTTACTGGCTTCATTTCAAGTAAGTTAAAAAGATTTTAAATATTGCTTTAAAATGCTGTCTTTGGGAAACTTTAAAGATGGCTCCTAACGATACCACCTTTTTTAAAAAAATGTAATCAATATTTCTGAAGTTATCAAAAGCTTCAGTGTGCCCTCTCATTAACTGTATTTCTGGAAGTATTTGATGAAGAATATAAGCTGAGTCAGATCATGATTTTGTTCAATTTAGTTTTCTTTTTCTCTAAAGAGAGTCCACAAACTTCAAATTCCGAGTAGAGCTGGAAGGGACCTTGGAGGCCTTCTAGTCCAACCCCCTGCTCAAAGAGGAGAGCCTATATCATTTCAGACAAGTGACTGTCCAGTCTCTTCTTAAAAACCTCCAGTGATGGAGCGCCCACGATTTCTGGAGGAAACTTCTGTTCCACTGATTAATTGGTAGAGCCTTGGTGGAGCAGTGGGCTGATGCCTCCTTAAGTAACACCAGCTGCCTGCAATTAGTGCAGGTTCGCATCCCACCAGGCTCAAGGTTGACTCAGCCTTCCATCCTTCCGAGGTAGGTAAAATGAGGACCCAGATTGTTGGGGGCAATTAAGCTGACTTTGTAATAATGCCGCTGGGGGTGTGTGTGAAAGCCCTAACAAGCAGGCATATACATAGAATGAAGGCTACTGCTAAGCTTGTAAGCCACCCTGAGTCTTCGGAGAAGGGCGGGATATAAATGGAATTAAAATAAAAAATAAATACATAAATAAAATTGTCCTCACTGTCAGGAAGTTTCTCCTTAATTCCAGGTTGCTTCTCTTCTTGGTTAGTTTCCATCCATTGTTTCTTGTCCTGCCCTCTGGTGCTTTGGAGAATAATGTGGCCCCCCTATTCTTTGTGGCTGCCCCTCAAATACCGGCATACTGCTATCATGTCACACCTAGTGCTTCTTTTCTCTAGAATTAGCCATAGCCAAATCCTGCAACCATTCTTCGTATGTTTTCTTCTCCAGGCCTTTAATCATCTTAGTTGCTCTTCTCTGCACTTTTTCCACAAAGTCTCAACATCTTTTTTTGCTAATGTGGTGACCAAAACTGGATGCAGTATTCCAGGTGTGGCGTTACTAAGATTTTATAAAGCGGTACTACTAATGATCGTTCAATCTGGAGGCTAAAGACGCAGCGTGGCCTTCTCCAATTCGAAGAGACACTTGTGCAGCAGGCTGAGGCAAAGAGGCAGTCCTGGAACCAGCGGAAATCTGGGGGCTGGACCGGGGACAGATTGTATGTTCCCTCAGTGTGGAAGGGACTGCCACTCTCAAATTGGCCTTTTTAGCCACACCAGAAGCTGCTTTAGGATCTCTTTCCAGAGCACCATACCATATAGTCTCTCGAGACTGAAGGATGCCAATGATGACTAATGATTCAGGCATGGGTCTAAATTATGCCACAGAGAAGTTTTAAAAAGTTATGGGAAGTAGCAGGAAAAAAAGAGATAGTGTCTTTTATTTAAAGGAGAATATTTTTCGTTCTCTTTCTGCATCACAGAATTAGTTCAATTTCTGTTTTCATCTGCTCTTCATTGCAGTTCAATTTGTTTGCTTTTAATTGGAGGAAAAGTCTGCACTGTTACATAAATGCTGAGTAATTAACTGAAGATTAATTAAAAGCACTTTTGCGTTGCTACTAAATATTCTGCAGAATTAATTAATTAATTACATTTCTTTGCTGTCCACTCCAATTGGTCTCATTAGCAATACATGAAACTTGCATGGCATAACATAATGATCAAGAGAAAAAGTTCCATGCTACAAGAAGAATAACCCAACTTCTGCAATAAATATAATTTATACAACGTGTGCACATATAATGCCATATCCATGGCACCAAAAGGTGTTGTTGTTGTTGTTGTTGTTGTTGTTAGCTGCGAAGTCGTGTCCGACCCATCGCGACCCTATGGACAACATTCCTCCAGGCCTTCCTGTCCTCTACCATCTTCTGGAGTCCATTTAAGCTCACGCCTACTGCTTCAGTGACTCCATCCAGCCTCCTCATTCTCTGTCGTCCCCTTCTTCTATTGCCCTCAATCTTTCCCAGCATTAGGCTCTTCTCCAGTGAGTCCTTCCTTCTCATTAGGTGGCCAAAGTATTTGAGTTTTAGCTTCAGGATCTGGCCTTCTAAAGAGCAGTCAGGATTGATCTCCTCTAGGACTGACTGGTTTGATCGCCTTGCAGTCCAAGGGACTCGCAGGAGTCTTCTCCAGCACCACAGTTCAAAGGCCTCAATTCTTTGGCGCTCAGCCTTTCTTATGGTCCAACTTTCACTGCCATACATTGCAACTGGGAAGACCATAGCCTTGACTATACGCACTTTTGTTGACAGGGTGATGTCTCTGCTTTTTAGTGTGCTGTCTAGATTTGCCATGGCTTTCCTCCCCAGGAGCAAGCGTCTTTTAATTTCTTGGCTACAGTCCCCATCTGCAGTGATCTTGGAGCCCAGGAAAATAAAATCTGTCACTACCTCCATTTCTTCCCCATCTATTTGCCAGGAGTTGAGAGGGCCAGATGCCATGATCTTGGTTTTCTTAATGTTAAGTTTCAACCCAGGTTTTGCACTCTCCTTCTTCACCTGCAACAAGAGGCTCTTCAGTTCCTCTTCACTTTCTGCCATTAGAGTGGTATCATCTGCGTATCTTAGGTTGTTGATATTTCTTCCGGCAATCTTAATTCCAACTTTTGATTCATCTAGCCCTGCCTTTCTCATGATGTGCTCTGCATATAAGTTAAATAGGCAGGGCGACAGTATACAGCCTTGCCGGACTCCTTTCCCAATTTTGAACCAATCAGTGGTTCCGTGTCCAGTTCTCACTGTTGCTTCTTGACCCGCATATAGGTTTCTCAAGAGACAAATAAGATGGTCTGGTACTCCCATCTCTTTAAGAACTTGCCACAGTTTGTTATGATCCACACAATCAAAGGCTTTAGCATAGTCAATGAAGCAGAAGTAGATGTTTTTTCTGGAACTCCCTAGCTTTCTCCATGATCCAGCGTATGTTGGCAATTTGATCTCTAGTTCCTCTGCCTCTTCGAAATCCTGCCTGCACTTCTGGTAAGTTCTCGATCCACATACTGCTGAAGTCTAGCTTGTAGGATTTTAAGCATGACTTTACTAGCATGAGAAATGAGTGCAATGGTGCGATAGTTTGAACATTCTTTGGCACTGCCTTTCTTTGGAATTGGAATTTAAACTGATCTTTTCCAATCCTGTGGCCATTGTTGAGTTTTCCAAATTTGCTGACAAATTGAGTGTAGCACTTTTACTGCATTGTCTTTTAAGATTTTGAATAGCTCAGCTGGAATACTCTCACTTCCACTAGCTTTGTTGTTGCTCAGCTTTTCTAAGGCCCACTTCACTTCACATTCTAGGATGTCTGGCTCGAGGTCAGTGACCACCTCATTGTGATTATCAGGGACGTTGAGCTCATTCTTGTATAGTTCTTCTGTGTAATTTTGCCACCTCTTCTTAATCTCTTCTGCCTCTGTTAGGTCCCTGCCATTTTGGTCCTTTATCATGCCCATTTTTGCATTAAACGTTCCCTTCATTTCTCCAATTTTCTTGAAAAGATCTCTGGTCCTCCGTATTCTATTGTTTTCTTCTATTTCTTTGCACTGTTCATTTAAGAAGGCATTCTTATCTCTTCTAGCTATTCTCTGGAATTCTGCATTCAATTGGGTGTATCTTTCTTTTTCTCCCTTGCCTTTCGCTTCCCTCCTTTCCTCAGCTATTTGCAAAGCTTCCTCAGACAGCCATTTTGCTTTCCTGCATTTCTTTTTCTTTGGGATGGTTTTGGTTGCTACCTGCTGTACAATGTCGCGAACCTCTGTCCATAGTTCTTCAGGCACTCTGTCTATCAGATCTAATTCCTTAAATCTATTTGTCACCTCTACTGTATATTCAGCAGGGATATGATTTAATTCATACCTGAGTGGCCTAGTGCTTTTCCCTACTTTCTTCAGTTTAAGCCTAAACTTTGCAAGGAGAAGCTCATGGTCTGAGCCACAGTCAGCTCCTGGTCTTGTTTTTACTGACTGTATAGAGCTTCTCCATCTTTGGCTGCAGAGCATATAGTCAATCTGATTTCTGTGTTGACCGTCTGGTGATGTCCATGTGTAGAGCCGTCTCTTGGGTTGTTGGAAAAGAGTGTTTGCTATGACCATCGTATTCTCTTGACAGAATTCTATCAGCCTGTGCCCTGCTTCATTTTGCACTCCAAGGCCAAACTTGCCTGTTATTCCAGTTATCTTTTGGCTTCCTACTTTAGCATTCCAATCCCCCATGATGATAAGAACATCATTTTTTGGTGTTAGTTCTATAAGGTGCTGTAGTGCTTCATAGAACTGGTCAATTTCATCCTCTTCAGCACTGGTGGTTGGGGCATAGACTTGGACTACTGTGATATTGAATGGTTTGCCTTGGATTCGAACTGAGATCATTCTGTCATTTTGAGGATTGTATCCCAGTATTGCTTTTCCTACTCTTTTATTGACTATGAAGGCTACTCCATTTCTTCTGAAGGATTCTTGCCCACAGTAGTATACCTGATGGTCATCTGAATTAAATTCACCCATTCCTGTCCATTTTAGTTCGCTGATACCTAAGATGTCAATGTTCAGTCTTGTCATCTCTTGTTTGACCATGTCCAGTTTTCCTTGATTCATGGATCTTACATTCCAGGTTCCTATGGAGAAAAAATCTTTACAGCATCGGACTTTCCTTTCACCACCAGACACATCCACAGCTGAGCGTCCTTTCGGCTTTGGCCCAGTCGCTTCATTCTTTCTGGCGCTACTAGTACTAGCCCTCTGCTCTTCCCCAGTAGCATATTGGACGCCTTCCGACCTGAGGGGCTCATCTTCCAGCGTCATATCGTTTTGCCTTTTGGTACTGTCCATAGGGTTTTCATGGCAAAGATACTGGAGTGGGTTGCCATTTCCTTCTCCAGTGGATCACGTTTTGTCAGAACTCTCTTCTATGACCTGTCCGTCTTAGGTGGCCCTGCACGGCATAGCTCAAAGCTTCATTGAATTACGCAAGCCCCTTCGCCACGACAAGGCAGTAATCCATGAAGGGGACCAAAAGGTGTAGCACTGAATAAACAAGCTCAGCCAATTATTAAATTAATAATTCTAATAAATATGTATACACAGATTCCTAATTATGTACAAGAAGATGTTCCATCAACACTCTCTGGAAAATATAAGTTTTTCCTGCATTCTATTATTGGGTCAATGTTCAAAGAATCTCAAGAGTTGGAAGGGATCTGAGAGGGCATCTAGTCCACCCCCTGCTCAATGCAGACACCACTAGAATTTTAATTGAGGCATAACCCAATTGCTTTCAGCAACTGACCTGGATATCACTGAATCAAAACTTTGATAGTCCTGAGTCTTCTATAAATCATCTCTGAAAATCACATCGCTTATTGTTTTTAAATTTTTTTCAAAAAAATAAGCTCACTTTTAAAAAATTTAATCTTTCCTCTTCCCCCAAAGCTCCTGCAGACATTATTATAAAATAATTTCAGCCTTGACCTTTTGGCAGGTTGCCCCATCAGAATTCTCTCAAACTCACAAAAGTTAATATTTCGTCCTTTAATCCTGAAATCTAGTAGCCCCAGGTACAAACCTGCTATAGTTCTACAATCAGCTGAGATTAGATCTCACGCATCTTGAATCTGATGAGAAGAGAGAGATAAATTGCAGATTGCATCCCTGGCACAGACAAATCTCCAAATCCAGATTCTTGCCCCAAAGGCCGGGAAGCTGAAGTAGTTCATTTGATATTCTCTGAATATGTGGAGACTACCGCTCCAGAATGACTACAGAGGCAAGGAAGTTTCCAACAGATCCGGAGGGTGTGTGGTTGAGGGAGGCCAGAGCTGACAATTCAGAGAGTTGCCTGGCTTTTGGGATGTTAATCTAAGACCAAGTGGGGCCTTCAGGCTGAAAAAAGCCAGGCAACTCTGAATTGTCAGCTCTGGCCTCCCTCAGCCTCACACCCTCTGGATCTGTTGGAAACTTCCTTGCCTCTGTAATAGTAGTAGTAGTAGTAGTGGTAGTAGTGGTAGTAGTAGTAGTAGTAGTAGTAGATAATAATAATAATAATAATAATAATAATAATGATGATGATGATGATGATGATGATGATGATGATGATGATGATGATGTTGGAAGGGAACTTGGAGGTCATCTAGTCCAACCCCCTGCTCAGGCAGGAAACCCTATACCATTTCAGACAAATGGCTGTCCAGTCTCTTCTTAAAAACTTCCAGTGTTGGAGCATTCACCGCTTCTGGAGGCAGGTTGTTCCACTGGTTAATTCTTCTAGCTGTCAGGAAGTTTCTCCTTAGTTCCAGGTTGTTTCTCTCCTTGATTAGTTTCCATCCATTGCTTCTTGTCCTGCCTTCGGGCGCTTTGGAGAATAGCTTGACCCCCTCTTCTTTGTGGCAGCCCCTGAGATATTGGAACACTGCTATCATGTCCCCCCTCGTCCTTCTCTTCATTAAACTACACATACCCAATTCCAGCAACCGTTCTATGTTTTAGCCTCCAGTCCCCTGATCATCTTTGTTGCTCTTCTCTGTACTCTTTCTAGAGTTCAACATCTTTTTTACATCATGGTGACCAAAACTGGATGCAATATTCCAAGTGTGGCCTTACCAAGGCCTTGTAAAGTGGTATTAATTGTTTCATTCAAGTTATTAAATATACTTATAATTACTCAGCCCCTCTGTTGTCATATCTGACTGCAGCCCCATGGACCACAGCCCTCTAGGCTCCCCTGTCTCCTTGAGTCCACCCAAATTTATGTTCATTGAGTCGATGACTCTATCTAACCATCTCATCCTCTGTCGTCCCCTTCTCCTTTTCGCCTTCCATCTTTCCCAACATTGGGTCTTCTCCAGTGAGTCCTCTGTTCTCATTAGGTGGCCAGAATATTTGAGGTTTGGCTTCAGGATCTGTCCTTCCAAAGAACAGTCAGGGTTGATTCCCTTTAGGGTTGACTGATTGGATCTTCTTGCAGCTCAAGGGCCTCTCAAGAGTCTTCTCCAGCACCACAGTTTGAAAGCAACCCACCCACTCCACGTGTGTAATATTTCCTTGTCTTGTGCCAATAAAAGTTACAGTTCAGTGGTAGCTTTTGTAGGCTTCCATGCAGTAAATTTGTAGGCTGCCTTTTGTGCTCCTGCAGGATGAGGTAGCTTCCTAAGTAAAAAATCATTCAGAGTTGATTTGGCAAAGAAGGCGAAAGACTACACAGAACTCAATAAACAAGTAACACTTTATATACGACCAAGATGCGTTTTTCTCCAACAGACTTTAACAAATCAGGTGAAGTAATCGTACAGTGAAGTTGAAACTCAAATCCTTTGTCCACCTAATGAGAAGAAAGGACTCACTGGAAAAGAGCCTAATGCTGGGAAAGGTGGAGGGCAAGAGAAGAAGGGGACGACAGAGAATGAGGTGGCTGGATGGAGTCACTGAAGCAGTAGGCGTGAGCCTAAATGGACTCCAGAAGATGGTAGAGGACAGGAAGGCCTGGAGGAATGTTGTCCATGGGGTCGCAATGGGTCGGACACGACTTCGCAACTAACAACAACAATAGTACAGCTTTATACTGCACTGGTGAGGCCATACTTGGAATACTGCATCCAGGTTTGGTCACCACAATAGAAAAAAGATGTTTGGGGTCCTAGAAAGAGCAACAAAGATGATAAATGGTCTGGAGACTAAATCTTATGATGAACGATTAAAGGAACTAGGTATAAGAGAAGGACTAGGAGTGACCTGATATCAATTTTCCAGTACTTGAGGGGCTGTCACAGAGAACAGG
The DNA here is from genome assembly GCF_964194415.1 of Vipera berus. NCBI lineage: Eukaryota > Metazoa > Chordata > Lepidosauria > Squamata > Viperidae > Vipera > Vipera berus. The sequence continues at coordinate 126,581 of NW_027673647.1, forward strand.
AGGTCAACCCATTCTTCAAAGCACCTGCGGGCAGGAGAAGAAGTAAGGGATGGAAGATCATTAAAGAGAGATCCAGCCTAGGACAAAAGGAGAAATTTCCTGACAGAGTGAACAATTAATCAGTGGAACGGCTTCCCTCCAGAAGTTGTGGGTGCTCCAATCCCGGGAGATTTTCAAGAAGAGACTGGACAGTCATTTGTCCAGAATGGTATAGGATCTCCAGCTTGGCTGGGGATTAGACTAGATGACCTCCAAGGTCCCTTCCGACCCTATTATTCTATGTTCTAAATGAATTAGTCCAAATGTTCATAGACTTGAAAGTCAACATGGTTTCTGAATAGAACTCCGGACTTATACAGAAGTTGGTAAAGCCACAGAAAATGGACTTCTTAAGCTGGATTCAGGCAGCCTTTTTACAGCCAACCAGATCCAGGATAAGATCAATAAAGAAGAATGTTCCTCCAGTTCCTGGATGCTGGCTTACAAAGATTCATTGATTTGGGAATAGGCTTCAGTGTGGACCTGCAAATTTCTTTAGTTCCATTGATTGTCTGATGGATTTTCAGTGCAAGTTCTATGGCCTAGCCCAGGGGTAGGCAACCTTGGCTTTTTTTATGACTCGTGAACTTTCAGAATTCCTGAGCCAGCCATGCTGAGGAGAAAGGGAGAGGTTTCCAAACTGAGCCATGCTGGCTCAGGAATTCTGGGAGTTGAAGTCCACGAGTCATCAAAGAGCCAAGGTTGCCTACCCCTGGCCTAGACCAGTTTCAGAGCCTGCAAAACTAGGCCATCTTCCTTTGCCTTTCCAGAATCACTTCTCTCCACTGTTCTTCAGATGCCAAGGAGCCAAGCAGCTGTTGAAAGTCCACATCCTGGGCTGAAAGTGGCATGTCCTGCCACTTTTCACTGATTTCACTGGTTCCTATTTCAAGATAATAATGAGTTATTTTAAAAGGGGAAGAGGTAAAGAGACAGACAGAGAACTCAGAGCAGGAAATAATTTCAACCTCCCATTGATCTATCATTCTCCCCTTAGAGTTCCTTTCCTCGCTAATGCACCAGAGGAAAGGAAGGTAGATACTGTAATTTCTCCAGGTCTTGCATTCCTAAGAAATAATTAGATTTGATTTCAGTAGCAGAAACTCTCCCTTACCAAGACCCTAGTGCAGCCAAGAAGATGGAAATAATGAAATGCATTGAAGCCTCTGGCATTCATTTATTCTGGCCATCCCCTCTGTTCTTCTGGCTTGGAGGGACCTGTCTGAATGTTCTAGAGCAGGGGTAGGCCACATCGGCTCTTTTATGACTCATGGACTTCAACTCCCAGAATTCCTGAGCCAGCATAGCTATCTATTTCTTCTGATTGGTTGGGTGGCCTGTAGTATACTCCTAGGGCAATGTCATAACTACTAGCGGTCAAGGTAAATTGGTGGTAGATAAGAGTCAATGGAATTCAAAATGGGCTGGACTTAGATCTCTTGTGGGCATGAAGGGACTCAAGACTGATGTTGTGTTTGACACCTCCCTCCCTTGGGCTCAGTCTGGTCATCTCCTAGAGCAGGGGTAGGCAGCCTCGGCTCTTTTATGACTCATGGAGAGCCGAGGCTGCCTACCCCTGCTCCAGGGGATGTTCAATCACAGGCATTAGGAGGGGGAACCAGGGTTCATCCAAGGTGGTTTGCAATAGCAATGGAGAAAAAGGTTCCTTTCTACTTCAGGCAGGATTAGGTAGCTCTCGACTTGCAACCTTTTGTTTAGTGAACATTTGAAGATACAATGCCACTGGAAGAAGTGACTTATGAACCACTTTTGCAGGATCCCCATGGTCATGTGACCCTGTTCTGAAATGTGTGTCATGTCCCATTCCTGCTATAGGCTCAGATGCCTCTTATCCAACTATTCCCTTGGCTGTGACTCTTCCCCCTGTGTGCCAAGATCATTCCCACATACCTTTATGGAGAGGCATCACACTGATAATCCACTGTCGTAATTTGGTTACCTTTTGGATACAGAACAGAATAACCAAGTTGGAAGAGACCTTGGCGGTCTTCTAGTTCAACCCCCTGCTCAAGCAGGAGACCCTATACCATTCCAGACAAGTGGGTGTCCTATCTCTTCTTGAAAACCTCCAGTGATGGAGCACCCACGACTTCTGAAGTCAAGCAGTTCCACTGCTTAATTGTTCTCACTGTTAGGAAATTTATCCTAAGTTCTAGGTTGCTTCTCTCCTTGATTAGTTTCCATCCATTGCTTCTTGTCCTGCCTTCAGGTGCTTGGAGAATAGGTTGACCCCCTCTTCTTTGTGGCAGCCCCTGAAATATTGGAAGACTGCTATCATGTCACCCCTAGTCCTTCTTTTCTCGAGACTAGCCATACCCATTTCCTGCAACCATTCTTCATATGTTTTCTTCTCTGGGCCTTTAGTCATCATTGTCACTCTTTACTGCACTTTTTCCAAATTCTCGACATCTTTTTTTTGTAATGTGTTGACCAAAACTGGATGCAGTTTTCCAAGCGTGGTCTTACCAAGGCATTATAAAGTGATGCTAACACTTCACATGATCTTGATTCTATCCCTCTGTTCTCAACTTTGGAAGAGCTGAATTTCAAACATCTGGGGCGGCATCTTGTTTGAGAAGGCAGAATTTAGCAATTAATCCCTGCAGGGGATCCAAGCCATCTTTCATCCACCTGGAAGATGGACTACTTTAGAAAAAGCTGCTTTAATTCTTTCGAGAATTAGAATTTTCCATAAGAAATACCTATGAGAGTTGAGATAATTTCACCACTCTCATGCTAATGCAGAATTCCATCTGTTATGTGTGTCCCCAGATGTTTTCACCACCTAAATCTTTTATTTGTTTTCACTCGGTGCCAAAACCTTAATTTTCAATTTCTCAAAAATCTTCCTTTGCAAAACAAAAAAAAGAGGATTCTGTCTTTCTGCCTTATTTGCAGTATGCTTAGGAATTCCTTCTGATTTCTTTGGATAATATTTTTGACCCAACTTAAGTTTGGTAAAGCAGAGCAAACTTCTGCTGAAAATATTTTTTTGTGCTGCATCTTTCCATCTTTCTGAAACTCTGACGATTGCCCTTGGGATTAATAAATGTTCAATGAAGCCACAGAGAGGTCTGTGGCATGAAAGAAAGGCCATTCACACATTACAAACACACAAACACAGAGAGAGATGCCTTGGCCAACTTATTATTAGCTAAAGAACTGCAGCAATACTCAGGAGAATTTTTCCGAAATTCTCTTTTCCTTTGGGAAAAAAAAGTCAGAAGCAAAGTCTCTCTCAATAAATTGAATGAGAACTTTTCCATTTTTTACTTGGTACTGAAATTGCATATTTTAAAAATTGAAATATTCCTTCAATTGCACTTAAATAAAACAGCATCACTGAGTTATTTTTTTAAAAAAACCTTTTTTTCCTTAAGGAGAATAATCTGCTGTTCTTCCTAAGGCTATTTCGTCTTCCATTTTGGATTTTCACATTATGCTTATTTTTTAAAATGCCTGTAATAATAATAATCCAATATAATTTATACAGGAAGTTCAATGTGATTAAATACTAGGCTAAATAATTAAAATGTGAAGAAGTGTTTAAAGCATCGCCAGGAATGTCAAAAGCAGTTGAGCTGGCAAAGACTAAGGCTTGGCATGGTGGTAGCTACCATCTTGCCATTTATACCACCTCCAACCACCTCATTTGCCCCTGAAAATTTCTCCCCTGAATTGCCAAAGGTTGGGGTCCTTCCAACTTCTGGGGTATCAATAGCAATTAGCTATTATCAATTAGACGTATATATTGCTTCATAGTGCTCTACAGCCCTCTCTAAATGGTTTGCACAGTTTTTTGGGGTTTTTTGAGGCCCAATGTTTCCCAAATTAAGAAGGCTGCATTCCAGCAAACATGCATTGGCTTCCCAGAATCATAGGGTTGGAAGGAACCTTAGAGGTCATCTAGTCCAACTCTGCATCCAAGGCAGGAGACCTTATTCACTTAGACATATATACCACTTCACAGTGCTTTACAGCCCTCTCTAAGCAATTTACAGAGTCAGCCTATTGCCACCAACAATCTGGGTCCTCATTGTACCGACCTCAAAAGGACGAAAGGCTGAGTCAACCTTGAGCCAGAAAGAATCGAACTGCTGTCAGTGAGCAGAGTTTGTCTGCATTCTAACCTCTGCACCAGCGGGGTTCTGGGATGACCCAGTCTTGAGCAAAGCGCCCTGGCAACCTTTTTAAGATGTGATGCTAGGATCACCTGCTCTTGGTTTATTGAAATATACCTTCATGCATCAACAGAAATATTTGCAGATGTGTCCCAGGCAGGCCCATCTAAGATGGCTGGTTTGCTTTCTGGAAAATTCAGATGGCCACTTAGGCCTCTGTTGTAAACACCTCAGTTTTAATGCTGCATCAAATTCTGACTTCACTTTCAGAACTGACCAGGTGGAGAGCCATTAATGTTCTGGAGTGAATTGACTGTGTAGTACCAGGTAGACCAGGGTTTCTCAATTGTAGCAACTTTAAGATGTATGGACTTCAACTCCCAGAATTCCCCAGCCAGATTCTCTCCCTCCCTCTCTCTCTCCCTCTTCTCCCTCTCCTTCCTTCCTTCCTTCCTTCCTTCCTCCCTCCCTCCCTCTTTCCTTCTCTGTTCCTTCCTTCTTTCCCTCCTTCCTCCCTCCCTCCTTCTCTCCCTCTCCTTCCTTCCTTCTTTCTCTGTTCCTTCCTGCCTTCTTTCCTTCCCTCCCTCCTCCCTCCCTCTTTCCTTCTGTTCCTTCCTTCTTTCCTTCCTTCTCTCCCTCTCCTTCCTTCCTTCTCTGTTCCTTCCTGCCTTTTTTCCTTCCCTCCCTCCCTCCTTCTCTCCCTCTCCTCCCTCTCCTTCCTTCCTCCCTCCCTCCCTCTCTTTCCTTCTCTGTTCCTTCCTTCTTTCCCTCCTTCTCTCCCTCTCCTTCCTTCCTTCTCTGTTCCTTCCTGCCTTTTTTCCTTCCTTCCCTCCCTCCCTCCTTCTCCTCCTTCCTCCCTCCTCCCTCCCTCCCTCCCAGCAAAAAGCAGCAGGATACAAAGAGAGTTCGGCTTCTTAAGAGACGCAGCCTGATAAAGGCTGCAAAGGAAAAATGGACCCAGCTTTTTTCCTCTCCCCCGCTCCCCCTCCTTTGCTCCCCAGAGCTTCCGACCGCTGGCCTCCCATTTTATCCCCTGTGATTCAGGCTGATTATTTCTCTGGCCACAGAAGGCTCTGGCGTAGCTTTCCGGCGCTCTCTGCCCTGCCTCTTCCTTGCCCTCCTTGCAGCCTGCAGCCCCTGGGGATTCAAAGGTGGCCGATTTCATACGGCAGTCTGCCTCTCTGGGAGAAAAACACGAGTCAGTGGATGAGAAGGCTTCAGAGCTGCCACCTTTTCCTCGGCGCTCTTTCTCGACAAGCGTCTTTTGAATAACTGGGCCAAATCCTGTGCGTCTTTCTCTGTGAAAGCCGGTGCTTGGAATTTCTCAGCCAAAAGCTGTTGTTCTTCTTTGTGGTTACCGAAAGAGACACACAAGTAATCCTTGGTTTTGTGGGCCAGCCGTCCTGTCAACTGTAACATTTCACTCCATCCCGTCTCCTCAGCTGGGCAGGGTTCCCCCATTGTACCCAGTTCATTTATAGCCTCTTTAGTGTCTTGGGCTCAAATTTCAGATTAATTCAAATTCATGATGAAAGAGAAGGTCAGTTTTCATTTCAGGAGGCTTCTATTCTTTGTTTTTTTTTTAAAAAAAAAAATCTTGGTGATGTTGCAAGTCAGCTGAAGAGGGCAAAGGGAAAGGCAGTCATCATCATCATCATCATCATCATCATCATCATCATCTTACATTTTAAGGAGATACCTGGTTGATACCTAGGATGCTGGCAGCAACCCATGTCAACCATTACTGCCAGTCAGTTTGAGTGTTCAGTTGACTGAGGTTCATGTTTAATGAATAAAAGTTTTATAATGATGATGATGATGATGTTGGAAGGGACCTTGGAGGTCATCTAGTCCAACTGCCTACTCAGGCAGGAAACCCTATACCTTGAAGTATAGGAGGCAGAACTTCTATCAAGGCAGCAGTTAGATAAGAAGGGCTTGAGCCCAGGTCAAGAAAGTAATGTGCGAAAACATCTTAGACAAGCCCCTCCCTAATTCGCACAAAGATAAAGCATGCGAGGAGGAGCCCAACTGGTCTTCATGTTTTTGCTTGAAGACGTTTCACTTCTCATCCAGGAAGCTTCTTCAGTTCTGAATGAACTGAAAAACTGAAAAGTTTCTTGGAGGAGAAGCGAAACATTTTCAAGGGGAAAAAGGAGGAGGAGGAGGAGGAGGAGGAGGAGGAGGAGGAGGAGGAGGAGGAGAAGAAGAAGAAGAAGAAGAAGAAGAAGAAGAAGAAGAAGAAGAAGAAGAAGAAGAAGAAGAAGAAGAAGAAGAAGAAGAAGAAGAAGAAGAAGAAGAAGAAGAAGAAGAAGAAGAAGAAGAGCAGTTGCTTTTTGAAAAAGCACCTTTGGGACAACTGTGACCTGGATGATGGACAATCTCCATGGATCACGGGAGGAGGGAGAAAGCCCATCAGACTTTCAGGATTCTGTTACTGTAACTGTTACAGTAAAAATTAGTGTTAAACTTTTATGGCGCTTTTTTCTTCGTCTGGCCTGCCTTGTAGGACTAACCAACATCCATCTATCATTATCTCCTTGTTTCTGAGCATCACCTAATCATGAAATTAATTCACCACCATGGCATGGAATTTGGTCACCATAGTGACAGTACAACAGTACAGCATGGTGTATTATCAGGTGATGGTTAGGTTAATTATTCAGGAAGAAGGAGAGAATCCTCACGTTCTTAAAACCAGTATGGCTTTTCTCAAAGAACCTGGAGAATTATTGGGTGGGCAAAGATCTCTTCCTCCCCCCCCCTTACCACTGCTTCTTCTCTGTAAAATGTCCCAATCGTGGCTTCACGCAGCCGTTCCCATTGTTGCACGCCACACTTTTCATCTTCTCAAATGTGTAGGAAAGCAAAGAGAGACCATATGCTCCCTGGTACTCTGATCCTGTGGATGCCATCCAGAGCTGGGAGCCACTGAACAAAGTAAAAAGGTTTATAGCAAATTATATAAGGAAATTATATCAGGGGAAGCCACTATGAACCTACTCTCTAAAGCACCTGAGGGCAGGTAAAAAAAAAAGCAATGGGTGGAAGATAATTAAAAAGAGATCCAACCTTGAAACAAGGACAGATTGCCTGACAGGGAGAACAATTAATCAGTGGAACGGCTTGCCTTGAGAAATTGTGGGTGCTCCATCACTGGAGGTTTTTAAGAAGAAAACTGGAAAGCCATTTTTCTGAAATGGTATAGGGCAGGAGTAGGCAACATTGGCTCTTTTATGACTCGTGGACTTCAGGAATTCTGGGAGTTGAAGTCCACGAGTCATAAAAGAGCCAAGGTTGCCTACCCCTGGTATAAGGCTTCCTGCCTGAGCAATGGGTTGGACTAGAAGACCTCCAAGGTCCCTTCCAATCCTGTTATTCTATATTATTCTGTTGGTTTTTATATATGTATGTATGTATGTATGTATGTATGTATGTGGGACGCGGTGGCTCAGTGGGTTAGGATGCTGAGCTTGTCGATCAGAAGATCGGCAGTTCGACCGCTGCATAGCAGAGTGAGCGGCTGTTACTCGTCCCAGCTTCTGCCAACCTAGCAGTTCGAAAGCACGTAAAAATGGTGCGCCTTTGGCATCTAGTCATGCCGGTCACATGACCATGGAGACCTCTTCAGACAAGCGCTGGCTTTTCGGCTTTGAAACGGAGATGAGCACCGGCCCATCCATATATATATATATATGTGGATCTTTGGTCATTTGGGTTTTTCCCCGCATAGAATTGTAGGTGTAGGTGTATATATATATTGCTCAAAAAAATAAAGGGAACACAAGATAAGACATCCTACTATTAAATACAGTACATTGTGTTGTTTAAGTGTTCCCTTTATTTTATTTTTTTGAGCAGTATACTGTGTGTGTGTGTGTGTGTGTGTGTATATATATATATATATATATATATATATATATATATATATATATATATATATATATATATATATATATATATATATATATATATATATATATATATATGGCACTAAATCTCAGTAAGGGCAGCAGGTATTTGAAAAACTTCTAAAAGGACCATTTAAGATATTTGTAGCATCTCTGAATATCAACAGAGTTAAAAGGTGTGATTTTGCTTTTGTCTGTTAGGTACAATTAAGGCCTTCCTGCCATCCTTTCTCTCTCATTCACTGTTGCATTAGAACAATATCTTCATTAGAAATCATTTTGTCTTTATTTAGTCCTGAGAAGATTGTGCTCATTAGTCTTCCGCTAAAGGTGCCTTTTTGTTGTTGTTGTGAAGAAGAGAATGCATTTTATAGCATCTCTTTTAAAAAAAAAGAAAAGAAAAGAAAAAGAAGGGATCACTGTCAGTCTCCTCAAAGCTAACATAAGGAATAATGTTCCATAATTGTCTCCATGTATAAATAACCTATCTCACAATAAAAGAATTTCTCCTCCAAATATTCCTGTCAAAACTGGGGAGAAAGCATGACAGCCATTCCTTTAAACTCTGCTTGGGCTTAATTGCAGAAGCCTGCTCTCCTGTCTTTTAAGATGATGGGGGACAACCCATCACACGATTAAACAACTCAAAGATACAAATAGCTTGTGGGCAGGTTAACGCAATTACTTTTAGCAACCTTCCATCTGTAGGAGAGGAGCAAGGAGAGCTGGGGGTGAAGTTAAGAGAGTCATTAGCTTAGAGTTGTTACGTGGTCCAAGTCTAACCCCTCTTGAATTCCATTGACCCTTATCTGGCACCCATTTAGTATTGAACTTAAGTTGACCAGATTCTTGTGTACATTAAACCCTTGAACCACAATTTAAAATATGGTCTTGATCCTTTATACCTCAACACCATTCCACTGGAGAACAGATCATGCATCCCAAGAGAGATAGAGCAGACAATGTTCCTATGGCCCACCCTAAACTTATTTTTGGGACCAATTTAATTGATTAATTAAGATTCTGCCTTCCTCCTGTTGCCCAGGCTTAGTACACAGTAATCCCTTCTTTTATTTTATTTTTCTCTCCACAATAACAACATTGTGAGCTTGCTTGGACTGAGAGAGAGAGAAACATTGTCTACTTCAAAGACATCCTCCATAACTGAGGGTGGATTTTAACTTGGTCACTTGGGGTCTTAGTAGGGTCCCCTCTACATTATGATGGCATGTGCCCGGTGGTGGGATTTAAATACCCAAACAACCGGTTCTCTTATTGGATGCAGGCCTGGGACTCCGAGGCCTAGAATGGACTTCTGGAAGTGGCATCCACGCATTTCCGGTGTGCTGGTCTAGGTCTGGAAGGCCTCCTCCATGCCTCTGAGGCCTAGAACAGACTTTCAGAAGTGGCATTGATGCACTTCTGGCGGGCTGTTCTAAGTCTGGAAGGCCACGCACTTCCAGCAGGCCATTCTAGGCCTGGGAGGCCTCCTCCAGACCTCCGAGGCCTAGACTGGAGTTCCAGAAGTACTGTGCATTAAGCCAGTTCTCCAAACTCACCAAAATTTAGCTACCGGTTCTGCCGAACCAGCTGAATCCCACCACTGCATGTGCTTGATGTCAGTGGATGTGTCAGTGGAAAACTAATCTAAGGATAGAGTGAAGTTGGAAGAAAAATAATCTGTTTCAACAGAGGAACAGTATCAAAATCACATGAAGTATTACTGTCACTGTATACTGCCTTGGACTGCAAGGCGATCAAACCGGTCAGTCCTAGAGGAGATCAACCCTGACTGCTCTTTAGAAGGCCAGATCCTGAAGCTAAAACTCTAATACTTTGGTCACCTAACAAGAAGGAAGGACTCACTGGAGAAGAGCCTAATGCTGGGAAAGATTGAGGGCAAGAGAAGAAGGGGATGACAGAGTCACTGAAGCAGTAGGCGTGAGCCTAAAGGGACTCCAGAAGATGGTAGAGGACAGGAAGGCCTGGAGGAACATTGTCCATAGGGTCACGATGGGTCGGACACTACTTCACAGCTAACAACAACATACTGCCTTACATACTGTAAGACTACACCTGGAATACTATTTGTCCAGAATGGTATATATTATAGCCTCCTGCTTGAGCAGAGTTGGACTAGAAGACCTCTCGTGTCCCTTGCAACTCTGCTATTCTCTACTCTGTAAGAACAAGTGATCACCTAAGTTCAAAGAGAGCCATCGACCTCTTTCCAGTCTCTTTCCAGTTTCAGGAGATTGGCCTGTTGTATGAGGCCTCCTGTAGCTGCCCTATAATTTCTGCCACCTTTCAACTAAGTATTTATGTCCTAATGAACAGCTCTGAATCAAAACTTCTATAAATGTAACGTCAGCAGTAAGCAGAGGTAAATTTAAGAGATTATCTGGCCTTGCCTTGCCCAAATGTTGGAGGTGTGGTTGTGAGGATGCAACGTATTTTCATATATGGTGGACTTGTAAAAAGGTTAAAGCTTTTTGCATTAAAATTTGGTGGAATATGCAAAAGATATTCAAGAAAAGGATAAAGTTTTCTCCGCAATTGTTTTTATTGGGTATTATTACAGATACCACCGTTGTAGATATTAAATTGATGTTGAATTTAATTACGGCAGTGAGACTTTTAGTGGCGCAATATTGGAAGAAGGAAGAACTGCCGACTATAGAAGAATGGACTTTAAAAGTTTCTAACTTGGCGGAAATGGCAAAGATCTCAGCGTATTTGAAAGATCAATCGCAACAGAGATATAGTACTGTGGAGTGGAAGAGATGGATAGATTATATTCAGAATAAATATGAGACTAAAAAGTTTCACTTAGCATTTGAATAAGTAGCGGATTTATATGATGTATAATTAGCTTGTAGTTATTTTATTAAGAGTTAAAGTGCGATAGAATTTAATATCTTATTGTTGTTTGCATATTTTAGATTATGTTTGTTTGTATTTTTATACCCTGTATTTAGCTCTGGGAAGTCGGGGAGGGGGGAGGGGAGGGGAGGGGAGAGTTGGGGAGGTTTGGGGAGAGGGGAGGGGGAGGGGAGGGGTTTTGTATTCAAAAATGTACTGTAAAACTTTTCAATAAAAAAAAAGATCTCACTTGATCTGGGATAAGCCCTAGACCAGGGGTCTGCAACCTTGACAAGTTTAAGACTCGTGGACATCAGGTCCCAGAGGAATTCTGGGAGCTGAAGTCCACGAGTCTTAAACTTGTCAAGGTTGCAGACCCCTGTCCTAGACCAATAGTTTTCTTTGTGAGAGTTAAGCCAGAAGTTTGGCTTGCTACGAGGAGCTCTCCAGGGTCCTGACTTGGACCTAAAGGTCTTGTTTCTTAACAACTCTGAGTAATCAATTTGTAGGGGCTTCCTTGGACTTCATTTTTGTCCAAGAAGGTTATTCTTCTCTCCTTTGATTACAGCCTTTTCTGTTTCAACATCAACTGGAGGCTAAATCATATAATGAACAACTGGGGGAACTAGCTATGTGTAGTCTAACGAAGAGGAAGTGTTCAGACCAAACTCCTATTGAAATGGATGGGATTCACCTTATTCATTAAAGCTAATTGTCTCTAATTGTGACATCGTGTGAGGAACTTTAGCAATGAAGACCTTTAATAATAGCAGTTCTGAAATACAACATTAAAAGAAAATAATAGTGTTGCATTATAGTAACATTTCAAGCAGCTTTGATTGTTGGCTGGACAAATGCGTGTCGCTCTTTGCAATTGCAGGAGACCTGAAAAGATAAAAAAAGAAGAAGAAAGCTTGAAAAAAAGCTACATTTTAATTCTAAATATGGAACAGGTGACAAATCTGCTTGAAACCGTATATATATATATATATATATATATATATATATATATATATATATATATATATATATATATATATATATATGTGTGTGTGTGTGTGTGTGTGTGTGTGTGTGTGTGTGTGTGTGTGTGTGTGTGTGTTTCTGTCTGTCTGTCTGTGTGTGTCTGTCTGTGTCTGTGTCTGTGTCTGTGTCTGTGTGTCTGTGTCTGTGTCTGTGTCTGTGTGTGTGTGTCTGTGTCTGTGTGTGTGTGTGTCTGTGTGTGTCTGTGTGTGTGTATATGTTGTGTGTGTATATGTGTGTATGTGTATATGTGTATGTGTGTGTGTGTATATGTGTGTGTGTGTGTGTGTGTGTTTGTGTGTTAAGTGTTTGTTAAGTATTTTAGAATACCTTGCTAGGCCCCAAACACGGGACAAAACTTATTTCCTGTTTCAGCCTAACCCAAGGCCATCCACAGGCTGTAGTCACAACAGTGACAGCTCATATTTGTGTAATTTTTTTTGGATTGCTAACAATCTCCCTTTAATTCTTTGTTAGCATATACATACACACACACACACACACACACACACACACACACACACACACACACACACACACACACATATATATATATATATATATATATATATATATATATATATATATATATATATATATATATATATATATATATATATATATATATATATATATATATATATATATATATATATATATATATATATATATATATATATATATGTAGGGGCCTAGTAAGGTAATCTAAATACTTAACAAACATTTAACACATATCTCCCTTGCTTCTCAGCTAACAAAGCGAGAAAGAGCCAGTGGCCTAAAGATTAGAACAATTGCCTAAGGTGCAATCGGCCCAGGTTTGAATCTCAGAAGGGTATGGCTGACTGATGAGAACAAATAAGTTTGAAATGCATATCAGTCTCCCTTTAATTCTTTGTTAGCAATCCAAAAAAATTTACATATATATATCTTTTCCTGGTAGTGTTTTTCTTTTTCAGCGCAGTTTTAGGAAAAAGTTAATCTAACATGAAAATTTAAGGTGAATTTACTTTCCTTCAAACCAAATTCTAAAAAAGGAACTAGGGACAGATATTCTCCAGCCAGTCCTTATATGACTCTGCGCAGCCATTAAAACAACACTGGGGTATTTTTTATGCCACTTAAACCCATTTGCATTAAAACTGCCATTTCTTTCATGCTGATTCAGACAAGATTGAACTCAAAAATCATTTACTGTACATGCAAAAAGGTTGAGGGAGTGAATTGTATTTGTAACTAGGAGGATGAGAATTAATTCTGAATCTCATCTTGTTTTATTACACCAGGTATTTGATTGCAAGGTCCCTTTTATATAATATTCTATTATTTGTTCTGAATCGGGGGGGGGGAATCATCAATTATTTATTAATGTCCCAAATGCCATCTTGTGATTCATGTCAAATTTCCAAACACCAATTTACTTGTATATAACTTTCCTATCTCTTAATGTAATAGTAGTTAAAATGTGTATGCTACACAACTCTCTGTGTCTCTGAGCATTAATAAAATCATGAAGGCTACTGCTAAGCTTGTAAGCCTCCCTGAGTCTTCGGAGAAGGGTGGGATATAAATGGAATTAAAATAAAATAAAATAAAATAAAATAAACAAATAGTTATTATTAATAAAATAATAAAATAACCATATTCCATGCTTAACTTCATTGACAAAATCCTGGAATACGTTTTTCTTTTCTTCTCCGGGTCTCGCCTTATCTTTTGAGCAAAGCAACTTCCCCAAATTTACAGAATAACAGAGTTGGAAGGGACATTTGAGGTCTTCTAGCCCAACCCCCCGCACAAGCAGGAGAGCCTATACCATTTGAAACAAATAGTTGTCCAATCTTCTCTTAAAAACCTGTTTTGGAGCACTCACAACTTCTGGAGGGGAGCCGTCCCACTGTTTAGTTGTTCTCATTGTCAGGAAATTTCTCCTTAGCTCTACGTTGCTTCTCTCCTTGATTAGTTTCCATCCATTGCTTCTTGTCCTGCCTTTCAGGTGCTTTGGAAAATAGGTTGAGCCCCTCTTCTTTGTGGAAGCTCCTCAAATATTGGAAGGCTGCTATCATATCATCCCTAGACTTTTATTTTTACTAGACTAGATAGGAGACTCCATTGCAGAGAAATCTGTGCTGGGTTTCTGAAACACTCTTGTTATCAAGCTACAGAGATATTCTGCTATTTTACTGCTAGCAAGCAATTCTGTTATCATCTCAGGCCACAAACGTGGACCGCAGAACCCACAAATTCTAGGAGAAATTCTGCCACCAAGACCTTTAAATTCAGTCCGTTTAGATCTATACTGGTTAGGATATTGTTGAAACGTTTGGAGGCCTGATGGACAAGAAGGTGGAGACTTGTATATATTTGTAGTTAGGTGTGAAAACAGAATGTATGTTATTTTAGTTTTATTATTAGATTAAAATCCCACCTTTCTCCCATGTGGATAATCGCTTCATTGCCCTTGCCTTCTTTATCTTTTACTGGATTTATTGGAATTTCTTTGATTGTTGTGAGTCCATCCAGAATCGCTGAGAGTCAAGAGGCATGCAAATTTAATAAGATATCATTATCGTTATTGTGAAGCAGACTCAGAACAGAAATATGAATTGAGAAAAGACCCTCCCACGATCACTCGTGCCCTAGCCACCTTATGAGTGAAATATTTAAGGAAAAGGTGGAAGAGTCAGGATCAGGAAAAGGAAAGGAGGTGAGGTTGTCGTGCAGGAATGCAAGCTAATTTGAGGGCTAATCCACATGGAGCCCCATTTCCATCTGTCCTGTTTGCCATCGTTCGCTCCCTAGAGACTAAAATGGATGATCTGAAACTTGAGCTGGCCACGAACAAGGAGGGGGTGACCCTTTGAGAGCTGTATGCAACAAAATTTCATTTTGATGTATGCCGATTGGTGTACATTCAAAGTGACTGATCAAAGTTACAACAACACTGGAAAAACTGATTTATGATCATTTTTCACACTTACGACCATTACAGCATCCCCATGGTCCGGCGATCAAAATTCAGATGCTTGGCAACTGTATCATATTTATGATGGTTGCAGCGTTCCAGGATCACATGATCCCCTTTTGTGACCTTCTGACAAGCAAAGTCAATGGGGAAGCCAGATTCACTTAACAACTGTTTGTCAACATCCAGCTCAAGAATCCAAATAAAACTCCATATTCTTTCCGTCTCCGAAAATCTTTCTGTTTATTGAATACACTGCATGGTAATGTTGAAGCAAAACTCACTCTGAGGTTCCAACACCAATTCCTAGACTTAAACAATAATTTCCCCAGCCAACCCCCCAACATCTTATGTAGTCCATATAAACAGGTTCACTTTGTTAAGGGAACCGTTTGCTTTCAATCCACACCTGTTACGGTGTCCTTGAAAAGGTTTCAGGCTCTCACGATCTTAGCAGAATCATAGAAGTTTCATTTCTCCATCTAACCCACTTGAAGGTCACACTCCCCCCCCTTACTCTAAAGGCAAGTTGAAATGGAAAGGCATGTAGCTGCCAAAGTTTCATTCTTGATATCGTGTTACTAACTTAACAATTGCAGTGATTCAGTTAACAACTGTGTCAAGAAAGGCCATAAAATGGGGCAAAACTCACTTAACAAATCTTTCACTTAGTGACATAAATTTTGGGCTAACTCAAGGACTATCTGTATCTGTCTGTCTGTCTGTCTATCATCTATCCATCCATCCATCCATCCATCCATCCATCTCTATCTATCTATCTATCTATCTATCTATCTATCTATCTATCTATCTATCTATCTATCTATCTATCTATCTATCTATCCACACTGGAGGAACCCCAATTACATTGTCATAGAGATTTTGGTAAAGCCTACTGAGAACTGAGCACTTCAAGGGTGCCCCAATTAGCACACATTCCTTCCATGTTTCTATCTTACTAACATTCTGCCACTCTTCTAAGAATTTAAGCCTTTCCACAGAAGATACAGCCAGTCCAGAATGCAGTGGCACAGGCACTAATGGGCAACCCATGCTATCACTGTGCGACGCAATCAGTCCGCAAACTTCAATGGTTGGTGGTTGCCTTTCAGATGCAATCAAGCTGCTGGCTACTCCCTGTGCAGGTAGTCCTCGACTTACGACCACAATTGAGGCCAAAATTTCTGTTGCTAAGGCAAACAGATGTTAAGTGACTTTTGTCCCACTTTATTATTTTTCTTGCCACAGTTGTTAAGTGAATCACTGCAGTTGTTAAGTTAGTCACATGGTTGTTAAATGAATCTGGCTTCCCCACTGATTTCGCTTGTCAAAAGGTCGCAAAAGGGGATCACATGACCTCAGGGCACTGCAACCTTCATAAATACGAGTCAGTTGCCAAACGTCTGAATTTTTGATCACATGACCAGGGGGATGCTGCAATGGTTGTAAGTGTGAAAAATTGTCGCAAGTGACTTTTTTCCAGTGCTGTCGTAACTTTGAACAGTCACTAAATGAACTGTTGTAAGTCGAGGACTGCTATCACCCCAGAGATCCTTCCTCCGTAATGTTCTGAAGAAATTGAAAAGTGGGCTATTTTCTCTTGCAACAGGACGCTGGATGAGCCCTAGTAGGATTTTGTTTGCCATAATTTAGTTATGTTGTATGTGGTCTTTTCATTTGCTTCTCTTTTATTGATCTGTTTTTGTATTATATATGAGGCTTACCATTGTTGGTTTTTTTTAAAAAAAAACTGCACGTAAATAAATAAGCAGTTTCTCTGCAGGAACACTGCTGAAGCTGCACTAGCCAGAATTCCGTTTCTCTGTCCCATTGTTCTCCGTGGAAATCCCCCGTGTTTAAGTCAAATAATCAAAAGGTTTTCTACATCCACAAATAATTGCTTGTCAGGCTACGGTGAATTTGCAGAGATCCTCCGAGAATATTTCAATTCATAAGATTATGATAAAAAGGGTAGAGGGCTTTATTTAAATGTCACTAATTAAATAAATAGCAGCCGTCAGAGCAGTTGGGTAGATTTGAGTGGCATAAAAATGCCCAGTTGTAGCCCTTTGGAACCTGATTTTGCATGTTTGCAGAATGTCTGTCTGTCTGTCATCTATCTATCTATCTATTTCTGAACACAGAGACTGAATCATCTCGAGGAAGGCAAACTTCCTGCTAAGTAAAGTGGATCCTAGGTCTGGCGTAATTAATTAAGGAAATGTATTTATCTGTTTGTAAGCTGCCCACCCATAGGTACTGTAGGTCTCTGAGTACCAGTGTAAAATATTTACAATAGAAAATTAAAAATAAAAGAATTAACATCATAGAAACGGTAGGAGAGCCTGCTAAAATTTCAACAGTGAGCTTGGATTTGTAAAACAAGCTGGGCTAAGCTTGGCAAGATATATCATATCGTCTGCCAATTCAGCCAGTGGGTCTATCTTATGGTTCAGTGCATGAACACCCCTGTATACGTGTGTGTGTGTGTGTGTGTGTGTGTGTGTGTGTGTGTGTGTGTGTAATGTCATGCATATCATAATGTCATTGGAGAAGGGTTGTGAATTCAAAATGGCTTGTCTGGTGACTTGTATGCTTGTAAAACCAGGTTCTACAGCTTTTATATTCATGATGAAACTGGGCTGAGAACTTCCAACCAGGCAATACTGGAAAAGCAATATATTTTCTCTCAGAGAAATGCTATCAGCAAGACATTCTACACTCCAGATGCCACAGCCCAGATCCTCCATATGTTTGAAGAAGCGTTGGGATGTTTCAAGTGAAATATGCAGGGTTTTAGTGATGTAGAGATGCCATCAGTGTGGGGTAATAAATAAAGGGAAATATTTGTAGCTCAGAGTTGATCTGGGTGGTCCCTGGTGCTTTCTCATCTCAGTTGTGTCGTATACCCAAACTAATCACATGCAGTGACTCAATGAGACGTTCCCATTGTTTCCCGTTTTTCACTATTTACAGAATAGCAGAGTTGGAAGGGACCTTGGAGGTCTTCTAGTCCATCCCCCAGCTCAAACAGGAGAACCTATACCATTTCTACTGGTCCCACAATTCATTGGCTTTGGCCAACAGCTTTTTTTATTTATTTAGCAATTAAGACTCTCTGAGTGCGACACACATATTTTAAGAAGGCAGATTCTGCGTCTATCCTAGTCTGGAAGAGGTGATGCAGAAGAAAAAGAAAAAAAGATTGGCAAGGAAACAAGTCAGCTCAGCCCCAGTTCTCCAAGTAAGAGATCTGGATCATGATCAGCTTATCTCAAAACAAGTCAGGGAGATAAAAGGTGAAGTTGAGGGCAGGCAAAATATTTGCACTCCTGTTCAAAAGTGATTATGTGGAATGACTGTAAGGATAGGATTGAATAGAACAGCACAGAACAGAATAGAGCTGGAAGGGGCCTTGGAGGTCTTCTAGTCCATCCCCCTGCTCAAGCAGGAGAACCTATGCCATCTCAGACAAGTGACTGTCTAGTCTCTTCTTAAAAGTCTCCAGTGATGGAGCACCCACAACGTCTGGGGGCAAGTAGTTCCACTGGTTGATTGTCCTCACTGTTAGGAAGTTTCTCCTTAATTCCAGGTTGCTTCTCTCCTTGATTAGTTTCCATCCATTGTTACTTGCCTTGCCTTCTGGTGCTTTGGAAAATAAGTTGACCCCCCTGTTTTTTGTGGCAGCCCCTCAAATACTGGAATACTGCTATCATGTCTCCCCTATTTCTTCTTTTCTTTAGACTGGCCAGAACCAAGTCCCGCAGCCATTCTTAGTATGTTTTAGTCTCCAGGTCTTTGATCATCTTAGTTGCTCTTCTCTGAATTTTTCCCAAACTCTTAACATCTTTTTTGTGACATGGTGACCAAAATTGGCTGCAGTATTCCAGGTGTGGTCTTACTCAGGTTTTATAAAGTGGTACTAATACCTCATGTGATCTTGATTCTATGCTTCTGTTTATACAACCCAGGACTGTATTAGCTTTTTTTGGCTGCTATAGCACACTGCTGGCCCATAGTCAAGTGATCATCTACTAGGACTCCAAGGTGCCTCTTGCAGTTACTCTTTTTAAGCTAGGTCTTGCCCAGTCTGTACTTGTGCCTTTGATTTTTCCTGCCTAAATGTAAAACTTTGCTTTTCTCCCTCACTGAAACTCATTTTGTTGGACAGGGCCCATTGTTCAAGTTTGTCAAGATCTTTTTTGATCCTGAGCTTGTCTTCTGGGGTGACTAAGATGAACTTCAAGCTCATGGGAGTTTAGAACTTACCACACAAAAAACATCAATAAGCTGCAAAATAAGGGAATAGGCTGAAAACATTTGTGACCTTATCAAAAGCTCATGAGATCAAAGGAGAATACTTGTAGCTCAGGGTTGAACTGTGGGGTGCCTGGTGCTCTTGGAGCTTGGTTGTTTTCTTGCAGACGTTTCATTACCCAACTAGGTAACAACATCAGTGTTGTGCATGTCCTTCTAGCACTGATGATGTTACCTAGTTGGGTAATGAAATGTCTTCAAGAAAACAACCAAGCTCAGAGAGTACCAAGGGCCCCTCAGATCAAGGCTATTCTGTAAAAGGCACTGGCCGTCATATTTGGCCTTCAAAGCTTTGCAGTGTGGCGTGTTTGGGAATGGCTGAGTGAGATGAAGGTTACAAAGAGGTTGGTACATCCCTAACATATGTCTGCCCTGTTCTGTTGTGAGATTAAAAAACCCCAAAACCTACATAAATATATAATTACATCTTTAACCATAATGGACAAGTACCTTACTGCTAATTGAAATGGAATTTGGATGGAGAATTCAAGACATGATCAAAGAGAACTGTGACATTTGTAGAAGAATGGAGATAGACAAATTATAACTCAGGTGAGACCTATCCAGACCTGAAAGTGTAGAATAGATCTAATAATGATCGCAAAGAGCAATTTTCTCCCTCCTGAGTTCACTGTTGTAGAATTCAACCGGTGGAGTTTCAGGAGCATCTACAGGCTGAAGGAGGAAACTGCATCACACACAGTGTGACCTCATCATGGAATGACTGAATGATGCGGTTTATGTCATTTAGAGGTTAACATCGTCATCATGGCCTGCAAGGATATGAAGTTCCTCGGGAGATTGAAATATAAAATGGGTTCTCTTGTTTTCTTACCCCAAGAATAACAAGAGCGAACATTGGTTTTTCTTCTTGTCCATCCTTTGATCGCAATATCACAGTGTAGAACTGCTGGTCTGCTTAGCCGTCCTTCTTGGCTATTGGGGTTCTCAAAGCCATGAGGATGGTGTCTGCGAACACATGATTGAAACCTCTCTCTCTTTCACTTGCGTTGTGTATGTGATACACAGCGAAGCACAGGAGATCAATTTTGCAGTCAGGGATGACTCACACCCTGGCCGGTATCTCTTTACTCTTCTACCATCGGGTAGGAGATACAGGAGTATAGCCAGCCGTACCAACAGGCTGAAGAACAGCTTTTATCCATGGGCTGTTAGGCTCTTGAAGGGGAAATAATTTTATAATGTTATGTATGATTGACTTGCGAGGCCGATATGTTGTGCAATTAGCTCACATGGTGTAACAAGATGGTGGGTTTGTTGTCACTGTGAGTTGGGGGGGGCACGAAGGGAGGCTCAGCCAATCTCAATGTATACATGGTTGTACTTTGACAATAAAGGTTCATTCATTCATTCTTTGTGGCCTTCAGCTTCCAGAATTCCCCAGCCAGCATGATGGGATGGAACACAGTGAGGAGGTAGATCCCCAGACAGGAGGGGGCGCATTACGGAGGAGTAAGAGGCAACTCCACCCAGATATCCTGTGTGAGAGAAGGAGGGTGAAGAAGACCCCTCCCTAATAGTTCTCAGAGCATATGGTAGATGCAGAGGCTAAGAGTGCTTTAGTCTGGCAAAATCAAGAATGACACATGGTGAACCTACCAAGCTGAATTCTTTATTGTTCCACATCTATCGACAGAATCTTGCCGTACACTCTGAGCACTCTTAGGGAGGGGCTGTCCTCACCCTCTTTCTCTCACACACGGTACCTGGGCTGAGTTGCCTCTTACTCCTCTGTAATGTGCCCTCACCCCCTTACTACATTCCATCACAAATGTCTAGACTTCAACTCCCAGAATTCCCCAGCAAGCATCTTAAAACATAGAATAGAGCTGGAAGGGACTGTGGAGGTCTTCTAATCCAACCCCCCCTGCTCAAGCAGGAGACCCTGTGCCATTTCAGACAGATGGTTGTCCGATCTCTTCTTAAAAACCTCCAGCGATGGAGCATCCTCAGTTTCTGGAGGCAAGCCGTTCCACTGGTTAATTGTCCTCACTGTCACAAAGTTTCTCCTACAGTTCTACTGTAGATTGCCTCTCTCCTTGATTAATTTCCATCTGCTGCTTCTTGTCCTGCCTTCAGGTACTTTGGAGAATAAGTTGATTCCCCCCCCCATCACCTTTGTGGCAACTTCTCAAATATTGTCTCTCAAATATCTGTGGACGTCAACACCCATAATTCCCCAGCCAGCGGGCTAGCTGGGGAATTCTGGGAGCTTAACACCATTCATCTTAAAGTTGCTAGGTTGAGAAAGATTGCAGTAAACAACAACGGTAACAAAAAAAGGCTTACAACTTATTCCTTTTTTAAAAAAGGAGGGGGGAAGGCTAAAGATTAAGGAAGAGAATAACTTCACCTCAGACCCCACTTCCTGCCTTAAATGAACTTGCGAGGATTTCCTTCAAACCCATCGGGCTTTCCGGCACATGTCCTATGCTGAAGACACAGCCCTCTGCATTTGTAACCCGAGAGTGCCCTAAGCCTAAGAAGAGTGCAAACTTCCTTTCCACCAATACATGAGTCCTTCTTTCTGCACAACTGATCCGCATCTTCGCTTGTCCCCAGGCATCCATTGTGACAGCGTGTGCTCACCAGGCCGTTGGGGACCCAACTGCTCCATTGCCTGCAACTGTGAAAATGGCGGTTCCTGCTCTCCGGAAGATGGAATCTGCGAGTGTGCCCCGGGCTATCGAGGACCCATGTGCCAGAGAAGTAAGAATCTCATGCTTTGCCCTATCAATGCAACCCAACAATTCCTCCTTTTGATCCAGGTTGCCATTCCTGAATCCCTCCCGAACTTGCTGACGAATTGTGCTTTTGCATGTGATGGAAGGAAAACTAGAGCATTGAAAGGACTGCTAATGTTTTGGACAGTAAGCATACTAGCAGTTTTTGTTGCATTTTATTTTCATTTTCAGCCAATGTAGGGTCCAAATCCCTGTGGGTGTTTATTGTGACTGTTGTGACTAGTATCTTGACTGCTTTGGCCATGCTCTACTTGTGGGCTTCAGCTCCCATGTGGAGTTGGGGAATTCCCCTCCCATGGCTGGCTAGGCTAGGGAATTCTGGGAAGTCCACAAGACTTAAAGTTGCCAAGTTTAGAGACTTCTGCGCTACAGCAGTGTTTCTGAAAATGTTTTGCTCCCAAGAGCCCTTCCCACTTCTAACAATTATGGAGGATCCCAAACAGTTTGCGTGGATTATATTGAGTGATACTGAAAATAAATAATAATAATAATAATAATAATAATAATAATAATAATAATAATAATAATAATAATAATAATAATAATAATAATAATAATAATAAAGTTGAAAGGGACCATGGAGGTCATCTAGTCCAACCCCCTGCTCAGGCAGGAAACCCTATACCATTTCGGACAAATGGCTGTCCAGTCTCTTCTTCAAAACTTCCAGTGTCGGAGCATACGCTGCTTCTGGAGGCAGGTTGTTCCACTGGTTAATTGGATTAAAATTTTAAATTCATGCCAGGTGCAACAAAAATAATGGATACTGATATCAACTCATGGGGGTTGATGCTAACCATTTTGGCGAACTTTGCTGTAAGGGCAAAATTGGTGGTTTACTTCTGATCTAATCTGTTAGGTTACCTTTCCCTTCTGCAATTCTTCAGTTCGATCCTGACCGGCTCACGGTTGATCCAGACTTCCATCCTTCCGAGGCTGGTAAAATGAGGACCCATATTATTGTTTGGGGGCAAGATGCTGATATTGTATACTGCTTAGAGATGGCTGTAAAGCACTATGAAGCAGTATATAAGTCTAAGTGCTATTGTTATTCTATTGCTATTCCATTCCATTATCTATTCTATTCTATTCTATTCTATTCTATTCTATTCTATTCTATTCTATTCTATTCTATTCTATTCTATTCTATTCTATTCTATTCTTGCCATCATGGTTAGAATCATGGTTAGAATGCAATGGTTAGAATGCAGTATTGCAAGCTGACTCTGCCCACTGCCAACAGTTCGATCTTGACCAGCTCAAGGTTGACTCAGCTTTCCATCCTTCCGAGGTCAGTAAAATGAGGACCCAGATGGTTGGGGGCAACATGCTGACTCTGTAAACTGCTTAAAGAGAGCTGTAAAGCACTGTGAAGCGGTATATAAGTCTAAGTGCTCTTGCTATTTCTCATCCCTGTTTTTTTGCACAAGACAGCACTGGAGGGAAAAGAAAGAGGGGGACACATGCCTGGGAACCCCAAAGCAAAAGCAGGTCACCCACTGGGTGTTTCAAATGATCATAAGCTGAGGACTATCTGTAATTGACTTTAATGTTTCATCTTCTGATATTTATAAGGTAAGCTGCTCACAGTCTGCAGAAATGGAGCAGTGTATAAGTTGTAAAGGGTCAGTATGACTAAAAATAATTGGCTTAATCATTATTTCCTTACCAATCCCCCCACTACAGGCAGAATCTGTGAAAAGAACCTTCTAATCCTTATGAATAATTTGATAACAGACCTCCCTACTAGTGGAAATGGCCCAAAGTGGCTGGAAGACCTACTCGGAGTTTAATAATCACGTCCCGGAGGTCTCTTTCCCACACCAGGATCTTCATCATTACAAATAACTCTCGCTGTTGAGCAGAAGTCCTCTTCTGCTCCTCAAGCTGTTCTTGCCACAAGGCAGCTGCTCTCCGTTCTGAAATAATTGGCTGCTGTTCTTCTCCTATTTAAAGCTGCTACTGTCTTGACCTCGGTCCCCCGGCTCCGTTAATGACCTTGCAGGGCTTCCATTACAGGTCCCTGCTTCCTGCGGCTGGCAGTGTTTCTATATGTCAGGGAAGCAAGTGGAGGGGGAATCATTTTTACCACAATGAATTCCCGAGGGTTCCAAATGTAACTCCAGGAACTCGAGAGAGAGGGGAAAATTAGTGCTTAATTTGGCCAGACAATGGTGTTCCAGCTTAAAGATAACTCATTCCATTCTGTTCCGTTCCGTTCCATTCCATTCCATTCCATTCCATTCCATTCCATTCCATTCTATTCTATTCTATTCTATTCTATTCTATTCTATTCTATTCTATTCCATATATTCTATTCCATTCCATTCCATTCCATCCCATATTTTCTATTCTATTCTATTCTATTCTATTCTATTCTATTCTATTCTATTCTATTCTATTCTATTCTATTCTATTCTATTCTATTCTATTCTATTCTATTCTATTCTATTCTATTCCATTCCATTCCATTTCATTCCATCCCATATTTTCTATTCTATTCTATTCTATTCTATTCTATTCTATTCTATTCTATTCTATTCTATTCTATTCTATTCTATTCTATTCTATTCCATTCCATTCCATTCCATTCCATTCCATTCCATCCCATATTTTCTATTCTATTCTATTCTATTCTATTCTATTCTATTCTATTCTATTCTATTCTATTCTATTCTATTCCATATATTCTATTCCATTCCATTCCATATATTCTATTCTATTTCATTCCATCCCATATTTTCTATTCTATTCTATTCTATTCTATTCCATTCCATTCCATTCCATTCCATTCCATTCCATTCCATATATTCTATTCTATTCTACTCTACTCTACTCTACTCTACTCTACTCTATTCATCTTATCTGTTCTGCTGTCTTGTCCTGTCCTGTCCTGTCCTGTCCTGTCCTATCCTATCCTATCCTATCCTATCCTATCCTATCCTATCCTAACCTAACCTAACCTAACCTAACCTAACCTATTATGCTATGTTATTCTATTCCATTCCATTCTTTCATAATTTCATTCTATTCTGTTCTGAGATGACTAGAATAACAGAGTTGGAGGAGACCTTGTAGGTCATCTAGTCTAAACTCCCCCCCACCCAAGCAGGAGACCCTACACCATTTCTGACAGATGGCAGTCCAGTCTTTTCTGGAAAGCTTCAATTGATTAAGCCCCCACCACTTCTGAAGTCAATCTGTTCCATTGGTTGATTGTTCTCTGTCATAAAAATTCTCCTTGTTTCTAGGTTGAATCTCTCCTTGATCAGTTTCCATCCATTATTCCTTGTCTGGCCTTCAGGTGCTTTGGAAAATAGGTTGACTACCTCCTCTCTGTGAGACCCCCCTCAAATATTGGAACACTGCTATCATGTCACCCCTGGTCCTTCTCTTCACTATACTAGCCATGCCCAGTTCCTGTAACTTTGTTGATCTTTTCTGCACTTTTTCTAGAGTCTCAACACACTTTTTATAGTGTGGTAACCAAAACTGGTTGCAGTATTCTAGGTGTGGCCAGATTGTTGTCTCCAAGCACTGCAGTCATGCAACATTGTGCTTTACCGCCACATTGTTTAGCGACGGCAATCCCAGGCTCAATTACTGTTGTAACTTGAGGAGTATCTATGCTGGTAAAACGTCGCCAGGAGAAGTCTGTGCTAAAGTACACCTAAAAATATAACAAGGCTAATAAATCAGAAGAGAATATAGAGAATCATAATTAAATGAGTGACATTTGAAGAGAGTATAATTTATGCATAAAGTGTTAAAATAGAACTGGCTCGATCCTTTTTATATAATGTTATTTCAGTGCAATGATGCTTGTACCGAATGCTTAGGTTCATAATATTCTGTTATTTAGGTGTCATAGAGCACTTTATTGAATGTCCATCAGAGAATGAAAAGGCCAATATTCTATCAATGTTAACTACCATTTTGGATATTCATGTTGCAAGAATTGTGATTATTACACTTTTTCCTCTCAATTTCCTAGTTTAGCTTCAGTTCAGGAGCATCCGCGGGGGAGTCCAAAACGTCAGGATTGTGATTGTCACCCCGCAATTGAAGCCCTGCCTGCTTTATATGTCCATCAATGTCACATACGTGTGCAAAGGGTCGGGGCATAGTTAAGACCCTCTTCAGTTCCCTACGATTAATCAAACTCCCAAAGTAGCTCTAAGAACAAAGATTATTTCTGTATTTTTTACACACAACCCTCCTTGAGCGACCGCAATTGGAACTGGCAACTTAATGGTTAAGTGAAGTGGTTGCTTAAATAAAACTCCGAGTGTATTTCTCATCTGATTTCAGCTTCCCTTTGCTCTGCAAACCTGCAAAGGTTGTCGGTGCAAGGATAGCTCATGAAGTTACTTTTCATCACCCGTTGTAACTGAACGCGCACTAAATGAGGCAGTCGCTAAATAAGGACTTCCTATATAATCTTTCTAATAGCCCATCAATTGTAAAAATCCTCCGCAGTGTATTGTAATTGATGGAGATTACATATCGTGTTTTTAAGCTTGGTCTCCAGTTTTATTTATTCCTTTCTCTGCTTTCAGTTTGTCCCCCTGGTTTCTACGGACTTCACTGCAACCAGGTTTGTCCTCCGTGTCTTCACAGCACACTTCCCTGCCACCACGTCACGGGCCAATGTGATTGCCTACCAGGGTTTTTTGGCCCCCTCTGCAACCAAGGTAAGGTGCTATTTGCCGATTCCGTAAGTCTGTACGTACAGATAATCCACGACTTACCACCACAATTGAGTCCAATTGTTTTGTTTTGTTTTTTGCTAAGCGAGACATTTGTTCAGTGAATTTTGCCCCATATTACAACCTTTCTTTTTTTAAAAAATATCTAATATCATCTTTGAGTTTCTGTTGTTGTTGTTGTTAGTTGCGAAGTCGTGTCCGACCCATCGCGACCCCATGGACAACGTTCCTCCAGGCCTTCCTGTCCTCTACCATCTTCTGGAGTCCCTTTAGGCTCACGCCTACTACTTCAGGGACTCCATCCAGCCACCTCATTCTCTGTCATCCCCTTCTTCTCTTGCCCTCCACCTTTCCCAGCATGAGGCTCTTCTCCAGTGAGTCCTTCCTTCTCATTAGGTGGCCAAAGGATTTGAGTTTCAACTTCAGGATCTGGCCTTCTAAAGAGCAGTCAGAGTTGATCTCCTCTAGGACTGACCGGTTTGATCACCTTGCAGTCCAAGGGACTCGCAGGAGTCTTCTCCAGCACCGTAGTTCAAAGGCCTCAATTCTTTGGCGCTCAGCCTTTTTTATGGTCCAACTTTCACAGCCATACATTGCAATTTTGAGTTTCTAATTCACCACAATACAAAAATGATGTTGAAACTCTAGAAAGAGTGCAGAGAAGAGCAACAAAGATGATTAGGGGAGTGGAGGCTAAATTTTTTGAGGAATGTTTGCAGAAACTGGATATGTCCAGTCTAATAAAGAGAAGGACTAGGGGGTGCATTATAACTGTCTTCCAATATTTGAGGGGCTGCCACAGAGAATAGGGGGTCACCCTATTCTCCAAAGCAGCTGAAAGGCAGGACAAGAAGCAACGGGTGGAAACTAATCAAGGAGAGAAACAACCTGGAACTAAGGAGAAATTTCCAGACAGTGAGAACAATCAACCAATGGAACAACTTCCATCCAGAAGTAGTGGAGTAGTCATTTAGTACTGAAGGTTTTCAAGAAGAGATTTGTCTGGAATATTATAGGGTCTCCAGACTAGAAGATCTCCAAGGTGCCTTCCAACCTGGTCATTTTATGTTCTGTGCACTAAAGAAGGTAGATTGCTTGAGTTGTTAGGCAGAAGTGACTTCTCTGTACATAGGCAGCATGTTTACAGACATACATAAGGAGGTTCTTTAATGTAGACATTCACATGCAAATGAAATGTGCCAATAAATTAAATTCACCAGGCTACTGAAGACCGACCCAGCAGTCAAAGCACATCTGAAAAGCTTCTGAAAAGCAACACAGTTAACAACAGTTGTGTTGTTAGTAGAGGAAACAAGCAACTGTGAGTTCCTAGATTGCTTCACTGAAACCTTTTTTAAAAAAAGCATCTGAAATGGGCTTATTAGGGTCCATCAATAAAAGAGTGTCTGATTTGTGCTACAAGCCACAAGAAAAAACCTTACAACTGCACACAGGAAGTTTGGGCATCATCGCCAGCGGCGTCTTTAATACCAGTAGGCCAGACTTCACCATCAGGGTGAGATAAATGGCCCCCAAAGCAGATTCCATGCATTCTTAGGCTACTGTGGATAGTTGTAGGGGGCAACTAATGACACATTTGTGATGCTATATCACAAATGAAGAGAGCCAGTTTGGTGTAATGTTGAAGGCAATTGGAAAGAAACTGTGAGTTCTAGACAGAATAACTGAGTTGCAAGGGACTTTGGAGGTCTTCTAGTCCAGCCCCCTGCTCAAGCAGGAGACCTATACCATTTCAGACAAATGGCTGTCCAGCCTTTTCTTAAAAGCCTCCAGTGTTCGAGCACACACAACTTCTGAAGGCAAGCCGTTTCACTGATTGATTGTCCTCACTGTCAGGAAGTTTCTCCTTAGTTCTAGGTTGCTTCTCTCCTTGATTAGTTTCCATCCTTTGCTTGTTGTCCTACCTTCAGGTGCTTTGGAGAATAGCTTGACTCCCTCTCTTCTTTGGGGCAAGCCCTCAAATATTGCAGCACTGCTATCATGTCACCCCTATTCCTTCTTTTCATTAAACTAGACATACTCAATTCCTGCAACCGTTCTTCCTATGTTTTAGCCTCCAGCTCCCTAAACATCTTTGTTGCCCTTCTCTACACTCTTTCCAGAGTCTCAGCATCTTTTCTATATTGTGGTGACCCACGCTAAGTACAAAGCCAGTTGGGTAACCATGGGCCAGTCATTCTCTCTCAGCCCTAGGAAACAGGCAATGGCAAACCATTTCTGAAAAACCTCGCCAAGAAAAATGCAGGGACTTATTTAGGGTGTCACCAGGAATCAACACTGACTGAAAGACGCATGCACACGAGCGCACACATACACACACACACACATGTCCCAGAAATGCCACTTCTATGTGCCAGATATTGATGGCATCGCTGTGTCTTATTGCTGTAAAGCATGTATGCAGAAATACACATTATTTGTCAACAGTACCTTCTTTATTATTACAATTATTACCATTCAATAACTCTAAACTTCTTATATGCACTTCAGCTCTTTTCATATCAGACTATTTCAAGCAACGGATTCTTTGATATTGTTTATTTGGTTAATGAAAGATTTTAATATTGCCTTAGGACAAAATGAAAAAGTATATGAATAAGACTGTCCCATTGATCTAAGGACAGATAATACTTCCAGTTTTCAGATGTCACCATTTTTGCTGCTGTCAGTATGCAAATTAACACCTTTTTAGAGTTTATTTTATTACTAGCCTCAGTGAATAGTCTTAAAAAATGCTCTTTGGGCATCTATTTTAATTTTTTCATTTATAATTTTACCCACTTATATAAATGCATCAGTAATTTTTAAGGTTTGGACAAATTCACCATAGCTGGAAGTATGTTTTTTTCCCCTGTACTTATTCTAAAACAACATAGATATACTTATAATTAGATATCCTAATTACCCTGAGTCATATACCATCTCCATTCAGGAGAAGATCTATCCATATCTGTATATATTTATTTTTGGGATGCTTTTATTGTTTAAAATGTTTTTTTTATTCTTTTAATTGTTTTTATAGATTTAGAACTATAAGCCACGCAGTATTTCTTGATTGAAATTGGTGGCTATAACAAATGAATGAATGAATGAATGAATAAATAAATAAATAAATAAATAAATAAAAACTAAGAGTTGCCCCCAGATTAATGGAAAGCAGTCAAGTCAAACCATAATAAACTTATTATCCTAGATAAAGGAATATTCTGTTTTGGAAGGCATTGGGAATTTTCATGTATCTCCTTCAAGTCCATGTCATTAAGTCTTTTGAAACATGGATCCCCGTCCATTTTCTGCATCCTGTGTCTGATTTTATGCACACTGGTTGTGTCACTTCTGCCTCTGTTTTTCCAATGTGAAGAGACTCAAACATTCTACGTCATGATAGTCAGAGCTAGAAGGGAACTTGGAGGTCTTCTAGTCCGATCCCCTGCTAAAGCAGGAGTCCCTATATCATTTCAGACAACTGGCTTTTCAATCTGTTCTTAAAAACCTCCAGTGATGAAGCACCCGCAACGTCTGAAGGCAAGCAGTTCCACTGGTTAATTGTCCTCACTGTCAGGATTCCAGGTTGCTTCTCTCCTTGATTAGTTTCCATCCGTTGTTTCTTGTCCTGCCTTTTTATCCAACCTTTTGATCTGTCTGGGCCCGGATTGAGTGAAGAGGAATTGTTTTCACTCAATAAGCCTCTCAAGAAAGAGTGCAGAGAAGAGCAATAAAAATGATAAGAGATCTAGAAGCATATGATGAAGAGTTGCAGGAACTGGGTATGTCTAGTCTAACAAAGAGAAGGACGAGGGGGGACATGATAGCAGTATTCCCACAATTGAGGGGCTGCCACAAAGAAGAAGGGGGGTCAACCTATTCTCCAAAGCACCTGAAGGCAGAACAAGAAGTAATGAATGACAACTTATCAAAGAGAGATCCAATCTAGAAATAAAGGAGAAATTTCCTGACAGTGAGAACAATTAATCAGAGGAACAGCTTGCCTTCACAAGTTGTGTGTGCTCCGTCACTGGAGGTTTTTAAGTTTTTTTTTAAACCTGGACAACCATTTGTCCAGAATAGTATAAGGTTTCCTGCTTGAGCAGGGGGTTGGACTAGAAGACCTCCAAGGTCTTTGCCAGCCCTCTTACTCTATGTTCTATATCTTGGCCCCATTAAGAAATTAAGAATGGTTGGTGGAATTGGGTATGTGTAGTTTAATGAAGAAAGGACGAGGAGGGACAGGATAGCACTGTTCCAATATCTCAGGGGCTGCCCCAAAGAAGAGGGAGCCAAGCTATTCTCCAAAGCACCTGAAGGCAGGACAAGAAACAACGGATGGAAACTCATCAAGGAGAGAAGCAACCTAGAACTAAGGAGAAACTTCCTGACAGAACAATTAACCAGTGGAACAACCTGCCTCCAGAAGCGGTGAATGCTCCAACACTGGAAGTTTTTAAGAGACTGGACACTCATTTGTCCGAAATGGTATAGGGTTTCCTGCCTGAGCAGGGGGTTGGGCTAGATGACCTCCAAGTTCCCTTCCAACATCATCATCATCATCATCATCATCATCATCATCATCATCATCATCATTATTATTATTATTATTATTATTATTATTATTATTATTATTATTATTATTATACATAGTTAATTATATTTTCTTATATTTATTATCTTCTGGGGCTGAATGCAGTCTGTGGCCCACAGGTTGGACCTGCTTGTTCTACGTCTTTCCCATCATTTTGTTGACCCCCTCTCTGTTTTTTTCCTAGTTCTGCTAGACCTTTTTGCAAACACTGGACCCACTGTTTCTACCAAGCACGCTTAGCAAATTGCTGAACCCAACTGCTAATTATTTTAGATTTGGGGGGGGGAAATGCCAGTGGTTGTTTTACAGCTCTTTCCAAGAGCACGGCAGGGTGTTCCAGCATTCTGAATGGTGTTTGTGTGTTTTATTAAAGAAACAAATAAAAATCACGCAACAATGATACAAAACCCAAAACAAAACCCAACACCACACTCATCTTTTGTCACTGTATAAATATTGACAAAGCATATTGTCTAAACTAGCAATTAACACTGTAAACAATCTGCGTAGGACATGAAATTAAAAGAGGAGGGAAAGGAGGGGAAAACATGCAGAGAACGTATACCATAAACAAAAGATTTTCAGGAAATATAGCCAAATCACTTTGGTGTCCTCTGCTTTGCCCTTCTGTAGAAAGGAGACTAATTAAAATGTTGACAAATAATAATCCGCAGCCATAAATCAGTGGTGGATTTATATAATAATTCTTTGCTTACCAGCATTCCAGCATATGAAAAAAAAATCGTTCGGGAGTTGTGGTCATGATTTATGGCTTGTTGTCCTCGAGCGTTTTCTACGCCAGGTTCATCTGAGAATGTAGCCATGTTTGGACATAAAGCTTAGCCTTGATTTAGCACTGTGAGAGTAAGTCCAGAGATTAGGTTTGCTACGCTCCTGTTCCGTGGCCTTCTGCGGAGAGGCTGGGTGAATACAAATGGTGAATACAGATTATCTACAGCTTATTGAGTGGGATGGCCTTGCTCTGGCTTTGCGACTATGATTTGAAGTTGGCTTGTTAACAGCAAGTTTTGTTCAGTTTAAGCGTACTTTCCAAAGACAGAGCCAGACTTAGTCAAATGCAAAGAAAAAAAGTGTACAGGCGTGTGTGGTTGGGTCAGAGAAGGAATAAGAGTGTGCGAGGCGAGGCGGTTTGTACTCATAACAAACTATGATCTGTTTGGTCTAATGCAGGGGGTCTTCAAACTTGGCCCTTCAATGACTCATGCACTTCAACTCCCAGAATTCCTGGCTGAGGAATTCTGAGAGTTGAAGTCCATGAGTCATCAAAGGGTTTGAAGACCCCCTGGTCTAATGGTTAAGGTTATCAGTCCAGAAACCAGGAGTCTGTGAATTCTAGTACTGCCTTACGCATGAAGGAGGCTGGGTGATTTTGAGCCAATCACCAGGAGACAGTGAGTTCTAGTCCTGCCTTAGGCATGAGAACTGGCTGGGTCAATCACTAGTGAGTTCTAGTTCCACCTTGGCCATAAAAAGCCAATCACTTAACAACCATTCAAAGTTCCAACAGACCTACCTGGGGGGTACTTAAGAGGCAGTTTCAAAGTACTCCCCAGGTGTGTCACCCGCACCATCAAGCGACTGTATTTCAGGCGCTTGACATCCAGCATCCCACAATCCCATGATCGCATTTTACTAGGCTTTTGCTGAAAATTGGCATTTGCTTCTGGTTTTTGGCAAAACTATCACAGTGAGCCGTTGGTTTGCTTAAAAACCTGCCAGTCCTAAAATCAAGTGAGTTACGTAACCAAACTGTTTTAGGATCATCTTGGCTTGGTTTTAGGACCATCATGAGATCTAGCAAAGATGCCATTACAGTTTTAACTTGAGGACTTTCTGTGGTTCTGTAATTTCTCTGCCCCTCCTGCAACATGAATTTGTCTTCCTCACACTCTGGTGTCCTTTGCCAGCCAAAATAATTATAGATAAATTAAAATTAAATCAAATTAAATATATAAATCCTTGCGTTAAAATGGCTGTTATCCACTCCTGACTTAGCATGACACCTGAATCAGCGCTCTGTTTAATGGCATACCTGATGAGGTCAGAATGACAGAACGCAGAGTTGGAAGGGTCTTCAAGTTCAGCCCACTTGCACAAGTAGGAGACCCTCTAACCTTTCCCATTTCAGACAAGTAGCTATCCAGTCTCTTCTTTAAAACCTCCAGTGATGGAGCACCCACAACTTCTGAAGGCTGATTGATTGTTCTCAGTGTCAGGAACTTTCTCCTTAGTTCTAGGTTGCTTCTCTCCTTGATTAGTTTCCATCCGTTGCTTCCTGTCCTGCCTTCAGGTGGTTTGGAGAATAGGTTGGCCCCCTCTTCTTTGGGGCAGCCCCTCAAATATTGGAAAGTTGCTATCATGTCCTCCATACAAACCACACTTAGGTCAAATAATTATGGCCAGACCAAATGCAGGCATCCATTTTCTCTTCTCCTTGCAACTGACATCAGCATGATATGGAACATTTAGTAGGAGACCAAACACTTAATTTTCTCTTTTGAGGAAATGATGTCTGATTTCTTAGAAGAATCTAGCTTATTTTTCAAAGTCTGGAGCGGGGATAATTATCTCATTAAGTCAAATTCTCTTTTCTTGATTTCAATCTGTTGAGCATCCCTGCTTTCCCTTTGAAATGTTGATCCAGCCAGCAGGATTTCCATCAAATATTCATGTTCTAATTAAAGACAATTGGTGTTGCAATTTATCATAATAGGCAAGCATACAAAATGATACATATTTTTCTGAAGCAAAAAATATGAGGCAAGAAAGAGATGGAGGAGGAGGAGGAGGAAGAGGCAGTTCAATATTTTATTTGGGATTAACATAAAGCACTTTTTTTCCCCCGCAAGTTGAAATTAAGATGGTATATTTCTCTCACCATCACTTTTAATAGCATTTCTTCAGCCTGGTTTGTTACAAATGTAAATCGGCTTCCCTGTTTACAAAACTTCCTCCCTCTTTGATCATTCTTCTAATGAAGGAGACGAATTTCAAAAAAGAAATGGAGAAAATAACTAAATAAAGTAGAAATAATATATTGTACAAAAGGTGGGTGTTATGTTGAAGACAGGGCAAAATAATTTTCAAGTCTGCAGTCCTGATCCCTACTTCACAGCAAGAGTACATAGAAGGTAGAAGATAGACTCCCGGTGAAGAGTTATCCAATTTCAGATAGATAAAATAATAGCTGGTGATTGCTAGAATTCTATCAGGATGTCTGTCAGGTCATCCTTTACCAAAGGAATTTAAAATGTTTGTCTGCTATCAAGAAAGGCAGTTTAAAACCAATTATTTCCTACAATAGCAAAAATCAATCAAGTAAACTCGGAAGAACTAGAGTTTGGGTGTTTAATTGATTCACTGGAGAAAGTCGCCAATTAAAACATTTTAATAACTTACTATGCTGGAATGTAGTCTGGAGATGTGTGTGGGGGGGTGGGCTTGGCAACTTTAAGACTTGTGGACTTCAACTCCCAGAATTCCTAAGCCAGCATGGCTCAGCTTGGAAACCTCTCCCTTTCCCCTCAGCATGGCTGGCTCAGGAATTCTGGGAGTTGAAGTCCACAAGTCTTAGTTGCCAAGGTTGAGGACCCCTGGCTTAGAATGTCTGGTGGGCAGGAAGATGGCAAAGACAGACCCTCCCTAGCACTTCACAGAATAGATATATATTTACACAAATAGTTGCTGGCAAGATTCTGTCTACAGGCAAACAACAACAAAGGAACTGCTCTGAAGTAACCCACTTTGTTATTCTTGGTTCTTTGGGCCTGACATTAATTTTGCCAGACTAAAGCAATTGTCTGCATAAGTATAGATCAATTCTGTGAGCTGCTAGGAAGGATACGACCTTGCTCTTTTCTGGGCCACCCAACATTCAAGGCTCCTCTGTCTCTTTTCCCTCCCTCCTGCCACTCTGGACCACATTCCATCACACATATGACATTATGGTTCAGCATTATGGTCCAAGGAGGAAGCTGGATTTATTCTGACATTGTGACCTAACTAATTGAAGGTATCTTGATTTTGAATTGAAAATGTTACTTAAAATCGGGGCTCTTCAAACTTGGCCCTTTTATGACTTGTGGACTTCAACTCCCAGAATTCCTCAGCCAGCCATGCCTGGCTGAGGAATTCTGGGAGTTGAAGTCCACAAGTCATAAAAGGGCCAAGTTTGAAGAGCCCTGCTTAAAATGATCTTATTCATCTTTAAGGAGCTTGCGCCCAAATAAATCCCCTTAGATCAAGTCAATCATCACTTAATTACAGATTCCTCTGAGTGGGAAAAAATGGTTTGATAGAATGTTAGTCACATAAACTGCTTGATCCACATCACATTTTGAAGTTGGACCTACAAAAATAAACCTGGTACAGCATCCATTTGTCATGGATGGTGGACTTGTGGTGGGTTCTTTTCTTCCCAAAATCACTTGACAGAGTATTTCTACTGCCTTCTCAAAGATTGGTCCAGAACACCAACTTGAGTTGATCACTCATGTTTAGGACAAAAAAAGGTCTGCAGACATGCCCAGTGTAAGCACCTATTGTTTCTCTTGCTCTCCAGCAAAGTGAAAAATCGACCTTTCAAGCAACTCTTTCGGTTTAATGATCAAGAGGGAGGGATCTAAAGGTAAAGGTAAAGATTCCCCCGCACATGCGTGCTAGTCGTTTCCAACTCTAGGGGCCGGTGCTCATCTCCATTTCCAAGCCGAAGAGCCAGCGCTTGTCTGAGGATGTCTCCGTGGTCATGTGGCCGGCATGACTAGATGCCAAAGGGGCACAGAACGCTGTTACCTTCCCACCGGAGTGGTCCCTATTTTTCTACTTGCATTTTTACGTGCTTTCGAACTGCTAGGTTGGCAGAAGCTGGGATGAGTAACAGGTGCTCACTCTGTTATGCGGCACTTGGGATTCGACCCACCAAACTGCTGACCTTCTGATCAACAAGCTCAGCGTCCTAACCCACTGAGCCACCGCATCCCATAGGGAAGGATCTAGCTTAACTTAAAACTTAGAAAATCATCTTTGTCCAGGTTGGTTGAATCAGACTGCACTCCTGAAAGCAGTATGTCTCGTTAGAATTCTGTTCCTTAATTTTGGCAATATTTGAGATGGGTGGACCTCTGCTCCCAGTATTCCCCAGCCAGCATGTCCCTAGTCTAATGAAGAGAAGGACTAGGGGTGACTTCATAGCTGTCTTCCAATATTTGAGGGGCTCTTGCAGAGATGATAGGGTCTCCAAATCATCTGAGGGCAGGACAAGAAGTAAGGATGGAAGATTATCAAACAGAGATCCAGCCTAGAACTTAGGAGAAATTTCCTGACTACAAGAACAATTAATCACTGGAATAGCTTGCTTCCAGAAGTTGTGGGTGCTCCATCACTGGAGATTTTCAAGACTAGAAAGTCATTTGTCCAGAATGGTAGCAGGGGTGTCAAACTGCCGGCCCATGGGCCAGACGCATCATCAGGAAACTACACCCACCCCATTGCCGGCAATGGCAAAAAGCTCCGATACGTTGTGCGACATCACGTGACGTCACGAGTTTGACACGACATGCTCAAGAGTCTCCTGCTTGAGCAAGGGGTTGGACTGGAAGACCTCCAAGGTCTCTTCCAACTCTGTTATTCTGTAATTCTGTAAGGGATGGAAGGGACCTGGAGGATTATCTGAATCAACCCTCTCCCCAGTGCAGTTCTGAACAGATAAGTCACCCAGCCTGTTTGAACACGTCTGGTGAAGGAGAGGTCCACATTTGCATTTAAATCCAGTGAAAGTGAAATACACTGACTAGGATGACTCTCCAGAAAATGTAATATTTTCCATCTTTTGTCATGCTACAAATTACAACCTGGTTGTAAATTTTGGAGCTCTGGAAGCCACATCTAAAGCTTTCAGGAGCTAACTGTGCCCCTCAGATTATGCATGTCTGATCTGCGATAGGTAGAAAAAGGGCCACTTTAGCTAGGAATAATATATTTCCAAGTATTTTTAATAGTCATGTAAGGAATTTGAGTCATAAATCATGATAGCTGCAGGAACACATCTGAAATTTTAATAACAGAGGAACGCAGTCCTTTTTCAGAACTTTAATAACAAATTAGCATTGTAGTTGTATCTGCCCATTCCTACTTAAACAGAATATTTTTGTCCTTCTCTCAAAATTCTTAGATCCATCAATTATGGACGTGCTTGATTCCCAAGTCTGGTGGAGTTTAATGGTTTGTGTGAACTTTTTTTGAAGGCGTCTTCTTCAGCTTTACAGCATCTTGGAGAATGAAGATTTATTAGATAGAAGTCTACCATGATATGGAACTCATTTCCCGAGACAGTAGGGTTTTGCATAATATTTGCTGTGTTTTGATGAAGTGGTTTTGCATCCGAACAGAATCTTGCTTTGCTGAAATGTCTGATATATCACAAAGCTGCACTTTGACCAATCATGGTACGTTGTAAATTATAGTTAGAAACAGAGAGATAAAAGAGCACCCATAATAAATAAAAGCACTAAGCCATTAAATTACTCTTTAATGTTAACATTGCAGAGATGAAAAGACCGACTACAAGAAAAAGCATCACGAAATAAGCAATATTAGTTTAAACACAGGGAAAAGTTGAAGCCATACGTAACTCGTTACTATGGAGCGTGCAATGTTGAGACTATCCCTGAAAAAGCTCTGGGTCCTTTTTGCAAAGGCAAATCAATCTTATAGACCAGTCCATGAAAAGGATCTGCTGAGTCCTGACACATTGGTGCACATGAGTGAGCCTTCAAATAATAAGTACTGTATCACGGAAAGGGTTGTTTTTTTAACCCAAGCTAACATTATGAATCCAACATAGAAAGCACAGAATCTCAGGGCTGGAAGGTCTTCTAGTCTAACCCCCTGTTCAAAGCAGGAGACATTATACCATCCTAGTCAAATGGCTATACAATCTCTTCTTGAAAACCCCCAGTGATGGAGAACCGACAACTCCAGGAGGCAATCTGTTCCGTTAATTAATTGTTCTCACTGTCAGGAAGTTTCTCCTTAGTTCTAGGTTACTTCTCTCCTTGATTAGTTTCCATCCGTTGCTTCTTGTCCTGCCTTCAGGTGCCTTGGAGAATAAGATGAACCCCTCTTCTCTGTGACAACCTAAGTACTGGAAGACAATAATGTCTCCCCTAATCTTCCTCTTTGATAGCCCAGAAGTCTTCAAACCTGGCCCTTTTTATGACTTGTGGACTTCAACTCCCAAAATTCTAGGAGTTGAAGTCCGCAAGTCATAAAAGGACCAAGTTTGAAGAGCCCTGGGCTAGACATACCTAGCTAATAAAACTGACACAGAATTAGTAACATGTGTTCCACTGGTTTTATCCTGCCAACATCTGCTCCGCCCTTTCCTGAACATCTTCCAGAGGCAGCTGTAGTTAGAGTGCATCACAACAGTACAAGTGGAGCTCACTAAGGTAAAAAAAAAAAGGTAAATCTAATTTGAGACAGGATCACAGCTGGTGTAACAGTGTAAACTGGTGAGAGCTGGTGGACTGTCCATCTGTACTTTTGCAGAGTTGAGTTCATGAATTTCTACAATCTATGAATTTGGTTCCTTGTAGGCAAAGCAACCCCATTCAACACAAGATACAGTCCTTTATACAGAACGTCCAAATGAAATCTTGTCTGGATTAAATGTCAGCTTCTTTTCCTTTACCCATTGTACAAAACCAGGGACTGGTTAGAAGCTCAACCAAAGCTCAACGTACAACTCCTTGGAGAGCCACCTCTTCAACCCTACGCAACATGGTGAACTTCAAGAGGGGATTCAACACAACGCAACCTTGATACCTTTTTTTGTTTCCACAGTGTGTCCAAGTGGAAGATATGGAAAAGACTGTGCTGAGTTGTGCTTGTGTACAAACAATGGGACCTGCAATCCCACTGATGGCTCTTGTCAGTGTTTCCCAGGATGGATCGGCAAAGATTGCTCACAAAGTAAGAGAAACACACCTCTTTTTAATTTGTATACCATTGCAGTGATTTTCTTTTAAGGTTACAGGTGTATGTTTAGGGGTAAATAGGCAGGTTTTAATTTAAATTTAATTTAATTTAATTAATTCTTGCCTTGAAGTTCTTGGAACCATGGCAGTATTTTTATAGGAGACATCACTGATTTGGAATGTTAGTTCTCGGATTCTTCATTCATGGGCTGCATTCTCAGCACTTGCCTCGCCTGGTTGTGGATTAACTCCTCTTCAAGGTTTGCATACTAAACGGATGCATACATTTTTTCAAATGGGCAGGATTCAGACCAAAATAGCCATTAACCATAATTAGCAGAGTCCAAGCTTAATATGTTAGAGTCATAGGCCAGGAAGGGAGCTTGGAGGTCTTCTAGTCCAACCCCCTGCTCAAGGCAGGAAACCCTAATACCAGGGGTAGGCAACCTTGGCTCTTTTATGACTCGTGGACTTCAACTCCCAGAATTCCTGAGCCAGCCATGACTCAGCTTGGAAACCTCTCCCTTTCCCCTCAGCATGGCTGGCTCAGGAATTCTGGGAGTTGAAGTCCACGGGTCATAAAAGAGCCAAGTTTGCCTACCCCTGCTCTAAGTGACGAGTGGCTGCAGTCTTCTTTTTCTGAACCTGAGATAAAGTTTATTGATGCCGTCTGGTTCCTGTCTGAATCTTCTCTATAAAAGTTTCCCTTCATTCATATATCGTATTGGAAATGCATGATTGGTTACTTAATGCCAATGTTTGTTTAATGAAAAGCTTCCTGTTGGGACACCCAGCCCCAGTTTATTGATTCTTGAGGAACATCATTGCTAGAATTACTTGTGAATTGTCTATTAATTGCCCCCAAAGAGTTTCTCCTAATTGCTAACT
The DNA here is from genome assembly GCF_964194415.1 of Vipera berus. Lineage (NCBI taxonomy): Eukaryota > Metazoa > Chordata > Lepidosauria > Squamata > Viperidae > Vipera > Vipera berus. The sequence continues at coordinate 166,799 of NW_027673647.1, forward strand.
TAATGACAGTTTGTAGGGAGAGGTATTTAATTACAAAATTCTTCTCATACCCCCCTCTATAGGATATTATTTCACTTCATAAATATGGAACCCATAAAAGGGGGGGAGGATAGGAGGACTCTTTAATACAACTTTCCTACCATGCCAGGAACAGAAATAAGGGACAGTTAAGGGGGCCATGGAAAAAATAATTAACTAGCTGTTCATTCTTAATTTCCCAGCTGTGCTCAACAGGAAGCAACAGAAGGGCACGACCTAAAGGCAGGAAGCCTTTAATTAAGGTTGGAAGAGATTTTAGTTGGAGAACTATGTCTGAATAAACATCATAGAGAAATCTGGGCATGAATCTCAACCATAGAAATGCTGCATTAAGAGCAGGGCAGGGACAGGATTTCTGGTTTAATTTCCAGTTGAGATTCATGCTGGGGGAAAACAATGCCTTGGCCTCATTTTTTTTGGAGAGAAAACCAAAAAAACACATACACACAAACCACTCTACACAATTAGATTATTCATATTTGTCTCCATTAGAAGGAGCGGTCCCCAACCTTTCCAGCTTGGTGGACCAGCAAGGGCAGGGGGTAGGGGATAGTGCCATGTAAGTGGCAGGTGCCTGCCCTTGCACACACAACTCAGTGGTGGGATTCAAATCTGTGAACCACTGGATCTCTGTGTGGATGCCACTTCCGGAAGTCCATTCTGGGCCTGGGCAACAAAAAAATGAGTGGTATGAACTGGCTGAATCCCACCACAGGAAGGGAGGGAGGGAGGGAGGGAAGGAAGGAGAGGGAAGGAGTGTTGGGATTCAAATATGTGAACAACCAGTTCTCTGTGTGGATGCCACTTCCGGAAATCCATTCTAGGCCTGGGCAACAAAAAATTAGCTACTGGTTCTGCCGAAGAGGTGTGAAACCAGCTGAATCCCACCAGTGATGCAACTCCATTTCCATGAGCGGTGGGCGTGCAGGGACCTGCTGTTCACACAATAGAGCTTTGCGTGCTAGCCTGAGCGCTCGTCGCTCGCACAAGTGGAGTTGCACACACGCTTGCCCGCTGCTTCTGTGGCCCAGTTTCAAATGGGGGTTGGGGATCCCTACCTTAAAGGTCTGCTGCTAAAGTTGCAAAGGACTTTTTTTTTCCCCTGATACTCCTGTAACTAATTTTACAGAAAGACCCCAATAAATTAAAGGGGCGCCTTTCAGCAAAGAAAATGTATCTATTTTACAAAATTTTAAAGTTGGCCAAGAGTTCTACGTACGTGAATCTCTGACCCATAAGAGATTTTCCACTTAGTACCCCACCTTAATCCACCCAAAAGACCAAGGGGTTTTTTATTATTGTTTTAAAGGAAAATCCATTGTTTTCAAAAATTTCTTGAAGAAATAATTAAGCGATTGACAATTCTGTGCAGTAAGGTATATATGTAGCTACAGACAGAAGGGAAATTCTTTTATTTATTTATTTATTTAGTTATATTTATATACCGCCCTATTCCCTGAGGACTAGGGACTACCGTTCCCCGAGGACTACCGTTCCTCTTGCATGTAATTTACTTGTTAAAGTCTTGGAGAGGCAGGTAGCTATTTCTTTGAAATTGCCTAGACCAGGGGTAGGCAACCTCAGCTCTTTTATGACTCATGGACTCCAACTCCCAGAATTCCTGACCTGGCTCAGGAATTCTGGGAGTTGAAGTCCATGAATCATAAAAGAGCCGAGGTTGCCTACCCCTAGCCTAGACAGACGATTGACATCTGTGGTCCTTTTTCTAAACGTCTTCACCCGAGATGGGGCATTGCAGGGAAGACCAGCGTGTCCCCAGAACGGCATTTCCATATTCACTGCGCAGCAGGGGATATTAAACAGCATTTGTTGCAAAATACATTAAGCCTCCAGGGATACAGTAGGGATTGGAAAGAAACTGACAGCTGCAATTTTGCTTTTATTGTAGGTCTTCCGTGAGTTCAATATGGCTGTCAATCAAAATAAATAAAAATTAGGCAGGCTATCAATTTCGTGGGTGGTTACTTTGAAAAGGCTTGAGAAATTCCTCTGCATTTGTGCTAAATTGGGCCAGTGGCAAACATTTCATTTTTTTGTAAAAAGGGATTGTGAAAGGCTAAAATGTCTGGGTCACAGGAAGCCAAGAAGATTGGTTAAACAAGCCATCATATGTGTTTATCTGTGCACTTTATCCATCTCCTCAATCTTAGCAGGGCCTAGGCCAGGGGTAGGCAACCTTGGCGCTTTTATGACTCGTGGACTTCAACTCCCAGAATTCCTGAGCCAGCCATGCTGAGGGGAAAGGGAGAGGTTTCCAAGCTGAGCCATGCTGGCTCAGGAATTCTGGGAGTTGAAGTCCATGAGTCATAAAAGAGTTAAGGTTGCTTACCCCCGGCCTAGGCCTAGGCCGCTTTATGACTTGTGGACTTCAACTCCCAGAATTCCTGAGCCAGCCATGCTGAGGGGAAAGGGAGAGGTTTCCAAGCTGAGCCATGCTTGCTGAGGAATTCTGGGAGTTGAAGTCCATGAGTCATAAAAGGGCCAAGGTTGCCTACCCCTGGTCTAGGCAGCTTAAAGTAATGTGTGAAGCTGCTTAATGCTTGATGTAGTTCCAGAACAGAATTTTCTTGCCCTAAAACTGTTGAAGTAATTTCAAAACAGCCAATAAATTTCACTTTCATTCCATTCTTAGGTTATCAATTTCAAAATCTACTTCTTCCAATTTCTGCATCATTTTTTACACATAGTTGAGCACACTTTCCTTACCACTATATTTTGTTAACAGAATACGGCCTAATACACACACTTCCATATCTTTTCCCCTAATATACAGTGTTTGCCCAGATTATTGCAAAGCCCTTTTTATGTCCTCCCGTTCTCCTGTTTATATTTTTGGATGTGTTTTGTCGCTTGGAGAACTGTCAAATGTGAAGGGGGGCTGATATTTAAGTACACGGTTGTTTTGCTTCTGATATTGATCTGAAAAAGCACGAAGTGGGTGAATGTGCATTAAAACACCGCAGGTGTCAAGGTTCCGATAGAGGAGACCAAACAAATCAGAACTCCAAAGCTAGAGATTTCCTCAAAGAACATCTTTATTGGTTACAAAATATTGGCATGGTCAAAAGTAAAACCAAATCCCGGCAAAGAGAAACATTATTACAAAACGTAGCAGGCTTTTTACTGCAAGGCTTTTCAACCAGTGGTACGGGTACCACCTGTGGTACATTGGCACCTGGCAGGTGGTACGCGACCATCCTAGAGAAGTGGTAGCGGGGGAGGGGAATGAGCTGAACTGGTGGCAGCACCGCACAAGCCTGAGCGAGAGACGGCTGGAGCTGCAGGGCTGTCAGGGCTCAGCGGAAGAGCCAGGATCAGCGCCAGGCTCCAGCTGGAGCTCGACGCTGATCCTGGCACTTCTGAGCCCAGAGGAAGCGCCAATCAGCTGGAATGTTGCAGCATCTAAGTTGATTTGTGCTTAGATTGTAAGCCGCCCTGAGTCTTCGGAGAAGGGCGGGATATAAATGGGATTAAAATAAATAAATAAAAAATAAAAATCTCCAGGGTCTTGTGATTTACATTCAGATGCTTGGCAACTGATTCATATTTATGATGGTCACAGTGTCCCAGGGTCATGTGAAGTGACCAAAACTCGCTGCAACCACCCTGCAGGGGGGGGAATAAAAACCAAATACCCCCCACCCCTTCCCCACTGCCAATCCTCAACAGAAATGCTCACAATGAAAACCTCAGACAGGAGGAAGAACGCCGCCAGGCGGGCAGGCAGGTGTCTTGCTCGGCTGTGGCTTGGGGGGCACTTTTTTCAGTGCCATTGTAACTTCAAACAGTCACTAAGCAAAGTGTTGTAAGTTGAGGACTACCTGTACTTCATCACTTTTTTCCTTTTCTTTTCTTTTTTTGGTCAAGTTTGCTAGGTGACTGGTGGTACTCGGATGTTGCCATATCTTAAAAGTGGTACAATGGATGAAAAGGTTGAAAAGCCCTGTTCTACCCAACTGTTCCCCCTCCCAATTCAACTGGCAGAAATGACCTTGGTTCCCACAGAACATTGAATTGTTTAGACCAGCAGAATTCCTCCACACCCCCTCCCACCTTTGTAGCAACCTAGAACGATCAAGATGGCTGCAGCCAGGTTCGTTGTAGAGTTGACAGCAGGTTGAGCAAGATCCTTTTGTATCCCTTTCTCTGCCATCCTGATGGGAGAGATTTCAGCGCATGTACAGAGTGTGTTTATCCCTGTGGAGGAAGCTGTGAACTGTAGCAGTTTGATGAAAACAGTTAAAATAGTTTAAAGTGTCCAGTTCCAGAACACAAAAAAATGCTGAGACCGTAGAAAGTGTGCAGAGAAAAGCAACAAAGATGATTAGGAGACTGGAGGGTAAACCATACGATGAACAGTTGCAGGAATTGGGTGTGTCTTGTCGAGTGAAAAGAACGAAGGGTGACATGATAGCAGTGCTCCAATATTTGAGGGGCTGCCACAAAGAGGAGGGGGGGGATAAACCTATTTTCCAGAGCAGCTGAGGCCAGGTCAAAAAGCAATAGTTGGAAGATCATTAAAGAGAGATCCAACCTAGAATTAAGTAGACATTTCCTGACAGTTAAAACAATTAATCAATGGAACAGCTTGAACCCAGAAGTTGTAGGTGCTCCATCACTGCAGGTTTTCAAGAAGAGACTGGACAACTATTTGTCTGAAAAGGTCTATGGTCTCCTGCTTGAGCAGGGGTTGGTCTAGAAGACCTCCAAGGTCCCTTCCAACCCTATTATTGCAAGCATCGACATCTATATTCTGAACACTTCTCAGTTTCAAGGATGGGAAAGATTAGGACATATTCTCTCTCTCGTTCTCTTTCTCACCAGCTTGTCCAGTGGGCTTTTGGGGAACCGATTGCTTTCATTCGTGCAGTTGCCACAATGGTGGGACGTGCAGCCCCCACAACGGAGAATGCCGATGTACCCCTGGCTGGACGGGTCCCTACTGTTCTCAGAGTAAGACCGAGAAGTTGGAAGCCTTTCCAGGTTCTTGCTTGGAAGATCTCTGCAAAAGTTTGCACTGCCCCCTAGTGTCCGCTCTGAGCACTTTCAGAGCTGCTGCAAAGTCAAAACGGCGGCCAAAGCAAAGAAAATAAAACCCACCCCAAAATAAATCAATCCTAACAAGTGAACAAAAAAAGGGGGGGGGGAAACAGCAGTACTTTTCTAGTTGCACAAAGCGTTCCAATTTCCCCGGCACCAATTCCCTAATTTTACATACAGGTTGGACTTTGAAGCCGATCCCGAAAAAAAAAATCCTCAAAGTGGCAATTAAGAAACCGGGGGGCTGTTGGGGTGTCAAACTCAATTCCATTGAGGGCCGCATCAGCATTGCGGTTGCCCTCCGGGGGCCGGGTGGGTGTGGCCAGGGTGGGCGTGGCCTACTGGGTGGGCGTGGCTAGAGTGCATATGGCCTACTGGGTGGGCGTGGCCAGCCCTACATCATTTGCATCAAGAGTGCCTATGGGGGCCTGGGCAGGAGTGGGACAGATCTGGGGGTCTCTGGCAGAAGGAGGGTCTCTGGTCCAAGGCAGTGGGGGCCGTTCCCTCACTGTTTCCAGGATGGCTTCGCGGGCCACATGAAACCACTTTGCGGGCCGGATCCGGCCCCCGGGCCTTGTGTTTGACATGTCTGGTTTAAGAGAAGCCTTTCAATCCGATTTGGGCTCAGTAACAGCCCAAAGCGGTATTTCTCAACCTTGGCAACTTTAAGACAGGTGGACTTCAACTCCCAGAATTCTGGGAGTTGAAGTCCACCTGTCTTAAAAGTTGAGAAACACTGGCCCAAACCATTTTCCCAACCTTGTGGAGATGTTGGATTACAGACCCCATCATCCCCTACTATACCTTAGATTCGGATCTGGTTCCTGGCCTAAGCTCTCCCCTCCCCCTCCCCCTCCCCGCAAAGGCCGTGGTGAAGAGGGAGACTTGGGGCTCAGTCCTCGTGGCCTGATGTCTTCCCGTGTCTTTTTTTTCTGGATCCCAATCTGCCAGGATGTCCAGCTGCCTTTTATGGAAAGCACTGTGCCAGCGTCTGCCAGTGCCAGAACGGGGCCGACTGCGACCACGTCACCGGGCAATGCACCTGCAGAACCGGCTTCACTGGAAAACAGTGCGAGCAGAGTAAGTCGTGAGGAGCGGAAAGCCTCTTACCCAGTAGATTGGAGCTGCTTTGCTTTGGAGGGGGGGTTTTTGGGGTGCATGCAGGAAGCCCAAAGGGAAAAAAAAGAAGACAGAGTATCTGTGTGGTTGAAGGAAACACAACCACCGCATCGTCCACAGAAATGGGCATTTTGTATTCCGGGCTGCAGTTATTTCCTTCCTTCCTTCCTTCCTTCCTTCCTTCCTTCCTTCCTTCCTTCCTTCCTTCCTTCCTTCCTTCCTCTCTCCCTCCCTCCCATCCATCCTTCATTTCTTCCTCCCTCCCTCTTCTTTCCTTCCTTCCTCCCTCCTCCCTTCCTTCCATTCATCCCTCTATTCTTTGTTTCTTCCTTTCTTCCTTCCACTCTCTCATCCTCTTCTTTCCTCCCTCCCTCCCTCCTTCTTTCCTTTCCTTCCCTCTCTCCTTCCCTCTCTCCCTTCTTCCCTCCCATCCATCCATCCTGCATTTTTCCTTCCTTCTTCCCTCCCTCTTCTTTCCTCCCTCCCTCCCTCCCATTCTCCCTCCTTCTTTCTTTCTCTTCTTTCCTTCCTTCCTCCCTCCCTACTTCCCTCCCTTTCCCCCTCTTCTTTTGTTCATTTGTTCGTTTGTTCCTTCCTTCCACCCTCCCTCTTTCTTTCTTTCTTTCTCTTTCTTTCTTTCTTTCTTTCTTTCTTTCTTTTCTTTCTTTCCTTCCTTCCTCCATTCTTTCCATCTTGATGTATCTGCCTTAGGTTGAAGAGGAATGCAGAGAGTTTGGGTGTGTCCCCAAAACTTTCCCACTAGAGTAGCAGAGTCACCAGCTGGTTTACAGCCTGCCTCTTCATTTTTATTGAATGTTGCCCAAAGAAATACAATAAGCTGTCGCCAGATTTATTGTCACCATCACAGTAATTGTATGAATAAATTTTGTCGCTGGCCATTCAATCATGTTCCTTCTGATAGAAATATGGAAAACCAAATGTTGGCAGTCTGGAGAGGAAAGGAGAGGAGAAGAGGAAACCATAACATTTTCATGGCTTCAGGGCCGGCTTCGGTTCAGAGGGGCCCCGCCTGGGTTGTCTTGCTCAAGGCTGCAGGACCCCCGAAGAAATATAATCTCTGAGAGACTTGGGGGTGACCTTCAGCGTTTTCCAAAAAAAAATTGCAAATTTTTCACGTCTAGTATTACAGAACTGCAAACACTGGCTCTATGAAGAGTGACACTTTAAACTGCACTTGTTTGCAAAAATTAAATTACCGTCCACGAAATGCAATTATGCAGGTTGCAGTGAGCAAATAACCAGACCTGGTTGAATTGGGGCATTTCCCACAGTGCCCTGGAGAGACACTGCCCAGGGGCATGATGGGAAATCCAGTGGGAAACTGGATCTGGCAACCTGTCGCTGTTCAGGGTAGCCAGCATTGAAGGGGAAGTCAAAAGGAGGTTTAAGGAAGTGGGGGTCACTTTCATTCCTTCTGCCTGCCTGTCTCTCTGCCCAGGACAAAAATCTCTCCTACACATTTTTTTTTCCTGTTAATTCTCATTGAATTTGATGGACGAGCATTTGTTTTTGAAAAGTTTTGGGAGTAGAAAATGTGGGCGTTCTTGCTTTTATTTAGCGTCAGGCAGATGAGGACAGATGAGTATGTCACAACTCTCTGTCCAGCCCCCGACACGATGGCGAACCTTTTAGAGACCGAGGGCCCAAACTGCAACCCCAAACCCGCTTATGTATCGTCAGGTGCCAGGTGGCTGGGGCACACTGGGTGGGCGTGGCCCATTGGGTGGGCGTGCCCTATTAGGGGGCGTGGCTTCGGTGGTAGCGGCAGACTGGGTGGGATTAAAAAGTCAATCAATTCCAACTTTGCGAGATCTTTTTCTTTCCCCGCGAGAAGTTGAAATTGATTGATTGAACCTTTATTTTTATTTTTTTTGCACACGGCAGTGGAAGCCTAAAGCGAAAAGGTTTTATAAAACCCAGCTGAAGGCCCAGGTCTGGGGCGACAACGCGCGTGCCCACAGAGAGGGCTCTGGGTGCCGCCTGTGGCACGCGTGCCATAGGTTCGCCACCACGGTAGTACAGCCTCTCTGGGTCTCATGAAATCTCAGGGGGAAACTGAAGCTTCAGAGTTATAGAAAACATATCACAAAGAACATCGCCAGCTGCAGCACCCCCTTATACGGCTGGCTAGGAATTCTGGGAGTTGAAGTCCACCCATCTTGAAAGTTGCCGTGATTGAATAATATTGTCCTACACTACAGGAGTGCTGTGTCAGTTACCTGAGGTTTTCCTAACTGGCGTCTTCTGAGGATCCTCGACTGCAAAAAATAACTAGATTGGCCAAATGCTGGGCTGTTTTTACAGACTTTTTTTTTTCACCTTGCATTTTCAGAGTGCCCACAAGGAACGTTTGGTTATGGCTGCCAGCAGCTCTGCGAATGCATGAATAACGCCACCTGTGACTATGTTACAGGTACCTGTTACTGCAGCCCCGGGTTCAAAGGAATCAGGTGCGATCAAGGTGAGGCAATTCCTCTTCTTTCCCCTGCTCTTGTCCTTCTCAATGGAGCCTTCAACTCGGTCTTGGGCCATTATTCCAGAACAGCTCAAAAAGACAAACCCCCCCGCCAAAAAAATCTTTACACCCTGGAAAAAAATTCACACGGGAGGGGGAAAAGGCAGGGTTGGCAGTCTATCCAGCTTTGGATTTTTCCATGAGGACTAGTAACTGGAACCTTTTTGAAGGAAGGCTGAAATGCTGAGGTTTAACAGAGATGGCATGGTTTGGAGGTAGAGACCCAGTCGTGGGTCAAGGGAAGGCATTTACTTTGCTAGAATAAAGCAGCCTGATTCAGATGCCATCATATATCATTGTGCAGACCCAGGTGTGCGCCTGTGTCACCTCTCCTGCACTGGCTGCCCACTTGCTTCCAGGTGCAATTCAAGGTGCTGGTTGTCACCTTTGAAGCCCTTCATGGCTTGGGACCGGGTTATCTGAAGGACCGTCACTTCCCAGTCACACGTACCCACCAGAGCGGGGAGGCAAGGGATGTTGCAGGCAGGCCCCTCTCCTGAGGAGGCACATCTAGCGAGGCCCAGAAGATGGGCCTTCTCTGTGGGGGCTCCGTCCCTTTGGAACGCCATCCCTGCAGAGATGAGACTGGCCCCCACTTTGTCACATTTTCACAAGGCCCAAAGACCTGTTTTTTTTCCCAACGGGCCTGGGGAACCTCAAGTGGGATGGTGCCCATCAAGTGGCTTGTTTTGATTGTGTGTTGTTGCCAGAGGGATGTGGGGGGTGGGTTATTGGTTTTTTTTAATTATTCTTTTTATATTGGAGTTTTGACTTTTTGTAAGCTGCCTAGAGTCACTGGGAGTGACTGGGCAGCCATATAAAATCTTCTAAATAAAATAAAATAAATTGTCCTGTTTGGGACACTCCTTCTCTCCCAAATATCTCCTTGAAGGATGTCTAAAGGCAGTTCAAAATAACTTCAAGATGGGCACCACAACTAGGTGCAGCAGAGCAGGGAGAAAAGGTTGGGGCTTTGGTTCCACTTTTGTCGGCCCTCATCATGACTTTTTGACCGTCTCTTTGTGGATCCTCCCATCCCTTGCATTTCGTAAGGCAGATTTGCCTAGAATCGCCGGGAGAGGTCATCTACATAGAACTGGTCTCACCCCCATAAGGATCCCAGTGGTTAGAAGGCAGCATTGCAGGCAAACTCTGCCCACAGCCTGGAGTTCAATCCTGACTGGTTCAATGTGTGCTCAGCCTTCCATTCCTTGCGAGACTGGTAAAATGAGGACCCAGATTGCTTGGGGAAACATGCAAACAATGCTTCTATATTACAAACTGCCCAGAGAGTGCTGTAAAGGGGCGGTATAGAAGCCTAAATTGCTAAGTGTTACTGAAATGAACCAAAAGCTGGCATCTGGGGCAGAGATGCACCCTGTTAAACCACGAAACAAGCGGAAGGCAATTTCTTTGGGCTAGCTGAGGTTTCCTTCCAACTGGCATGGGGGTCCAAAGAGTAGCTCTCCAGATATTGCCGGACCACATCTCTCAGCATCCCTCCTTCTGAGTGGTGTAGTTCGGTGACCCGTTTCAGCCGAGCTGGTGGAAAGCTGTAGGAACTGTAATCCCTGTAAATAGCTGGCCCTTTCTTGCAACATGGCCTCCCCCACTTAATTTAATGGTGCATTGTGAATTATTTTTAACAGCGGCTCTCATGATGGAAGAATTAAATCCCTATACTAAAATTAGCCCAGCTCTTGGATCTGAGAGGCATTCAGTGGGAGCAATCTCTGGAATTATTATCCTCCTGCTAATTATTATGGTTTTGCTGGCACTGTTTGTGTGGTATCGACGTAAGCAGAAGAAAGGTCACGACATGCCGAGCGTCTCGTACACCCCGGCCCTGCGGATGAACAACACCGATTACTCGCTCTCCGGTAAGGGGACTTGGGACGAGGACAGCTCCGGCTAAAGGGGAGGGGAATTCTTACCTGTCGGACACAAGGTCTCCTTGTCCCTGTGCCACTGGCTAATTTCTTTTTCATTATTATTTTTAATTCTATTCAGAAAATTAAAATACAAAGGGGAAAAAATTACAAAGACGAAACAAAACTGGACAAAAAAGGTGTGAGTTAAAAAGACAAAAAAACCAAAACACATGTTATCCCCCCTAGTTTGATACTAGCAAACATATTGCGACAAGAATAGCTTTTCCCCTTGCGAAACAGGTCCAAGATTTATAAATTTTTACATCTATTTGCCATCTAGTTTGACCTGTCATACGTTATACATACATATACATACACATGAATACATACACATGCATACATATACATATGTATGTATGTATATGTGTGTGTACATATACATATACATATATACATACATACACGTATACACGAAAGGGACGCGGTGGCTCAGTGGGTTAGGACACCGAGCTTGTCGATCAGAAGGTCGGCAGTTTGGCGGGTCGAATCCCGAGTGCCGCGTAACAGAGTGAGCGCCTGTTACTCGTCCCAGCTTCTGCCAACCTAGCAGTTCGAAAGCACGTAAAAATGCAAGTAGAAAAACAGGGACCACTACGGTGGGAAGGTAACAGCGTTCCGTGCGCCTTTGGCGTCTAGTCATGCCGGACACATGACCACGGAGACGTCCTCGGACAAGCGCTGGCTCTTCAGCTTTGAAACGGAGATGAGCATCGGCCCCTAGAGTCGGAAACGACTAGCACGCATGTGCGGGGGAACCTTTACCTTTACCTTTATACGTATATACATACATATACATATACAGATATACACACACACACATTATATATATATATATATATATATATATATATATATATATATATATATATATATATATATATATATATATATATATATATATATATATATATATATATATATATATATATATATATATATATATATATATATATATATATATATATGAAGAAAAAATAGTTAACAGGTTAATCAACAGCCAAAGTTAAACTACAAAGCCCTCTATTAACAATCTGTTATTGTAATTTAACTCGTAGAAAGTCTACAATCTTTTCTTACCTACCACAGATCACCCCGATGGCACTGGCTAATTTCATAGAGCCCTGGTGGTTAGAATGGTTAGAATGCAGGATTACAGGCAACTCTGCCCACAGCCAGGAGTTTGACCCTGACCGGCTCAAGGTTGAGTCAGCCTTCCATCATTCTGAGGTCGGTAAAATAGGACCCAGATTGTTGGGGGGGGGGGCAATACACTGATTCTGTAAACCGCTTAGAGAGGGCTGTAAAGCACTGTGAAGCGGTATATAAGTCTAAGTGCTATTGCTCTTGCTATTCATCCCCCTTGGAAATGGGGATGAACTGGGACAGCAGGGAGAAGTCAGAGGAGCAAAATGAGCAACCCTCAACATGTTTCCAGTGGTTTGCAACAGCACCTTTCCAAAATTTGGTCTTGTCTAAGCAAGAGGCTTGGAATTCTCCAAGGCAGATCAATGCCCCTTTTGCCCATTTAGGTTCTCTAGAAGGGATTCCATCATCTCTTACTTAAGGTTGGTGGTTTAGAGGTGATCTTGGAGCAATTTCAGGTTCCTGGAGCAGAGGTTGTCCTATTCCCTCTTGAAACAGGATCACTATCCTCGTTACTTTCAGTTTGTTGTCTCCAAACGTAAGACTCGTGGACTTCAACTCCCAGAATGCTGGCTGGAGAATTCTGAGAGTTGAAGTTCACAAGTCTTAAAGTTGCCAAGGTTTTGACACCCTGAACTATAGATTGCACTTCAGTTCCTTAGGTGCTTATCAGTCCTTCAAGGTAGGGCTGGTCAAATATTAGACAATGACAGGTTTCTGAGGGCGCTATTTTATTGTTCTGGGATAATTAAAAGGATCACGAAACCCTATCCAAAATCTTCATTGCCTGTTTTAAAGAATAGCGCTGTGTAACCTCAGGCTGTTCTCCTTCTGATGCTTTCCTCTTTCTCAGGTCTCTTTCTCCTGCCCCATTTCTGAAGGCCAAAGCAAAGGGCTCCTTCAAGAACTCCAAACGTTACTTCATCTGGGTGTGCAGAAGTGGAATGTCTAAAATACAGCTCATCCTTGACTTAAAACCATTTGTTTAGCCTCTGTTTACCGTTATAATAGCCCTGGGGAAAAATGACATATCATGGTCCACATACTTATGATTGTCACAGCATCCTCATGGTCACATAGCCAAATTTGGGGTGTTTTGCAACCAGCCTGTATTTATGGTGGTCAATGGCAGAAGCAGGATTCACTTAAGAGCCAAGTGATTCACTTAATAACTGCAGTGCTTCGTTTAGTGGCTGGGTCAAAACAGGTCATAAAATCAAGCATGCCTGGCTGAACCACCTAGCTTAGCAACAGAAGTCCGGTCCCAATTGTGATGCTGTGGGAGACTGAAGAAGATCAATGACATGCATTTAAGATGAAACGAAATCTTCTCAAGCACGATGTTGGTCTGCTGCAAAAGAGTTTCTCCCCACCCCCCTCAAGGTTGGAAAATGGGAGCCCCTGCCCCCCTTTGATGGATCTGAAAGCTGGATTAGTTTTGGGGTGGGAGATCTCAGGGCTGAGACCAGATTGGGAAGGTGAAGTACATCCTGGGAAAAAAACTGCAAGGCAAGTTGGCCAAGAGAGATTATGGCATCAGGACTTATTTACTTTTCTTAACATAACTTCCTTTTGGATTATTCCCTCAGGTGCGTAATTTTCATGCTGCTCCTTTATCTGACAAGTTCAAGTGTATTATTGATGGATTTTCCTAATATTTACATAGTTTGGCGCCATGCAGGAGGTTGCATTTTATATTAATCCTCACAGTAGCAACCTTCCAATCAGGCAGGTCCACAGGAAGTGGTCAAAAACATTTTTTTTTAAAAAAATGGCTGCCGTCTTGGCTTAAGATGGTTACATGTTTATTGAAATTAAGTTCAACCATTGTCTGACCACAAAGCCCAGTTAAAAGAGGGGAATTGGATTGCTACTTCCTCTAATATTGAATATTTATTATTTTCCTAATACAAAACTGCATGGTGGCGCAGTGGTTAGAATGCAGTATTGCAGGCTGACCCTGCCGACTGCCAGCAATTCGATCCTGACTGGCTCAAGGATGACTCAGCCTTTCATCCTTCCAAGATCGGTAAAATGAGGACCCAGATGATTGGGGAGAATTATGCTGACTCTGTAAAACCACTTAGAGAGGGCTGTAAAGCACTGTGAAGCAATTTATAGGTCTAAGTGCTATTGCTATTGCTGTTAATATTAACTTTTTTACATTAGTTAGAACAGGGGTCTTCAAACTTGTCCCTTTTATGACTTGTGGACTTCAACTCCCAGAATTCCTCAGCCAGCATGGCTGAAGAATTCTGGGAGTTGAAGTCCACAAGTCATAAAAGGGACAAGTTTGAAGACCCCTGGGTTAGAACATTCTTTGATATTCTTAAACAATGAGGTGTTATTGCTTAGCAAAGAAATAGCACAGTGCATTAATCAATTAATCAGGATAGAGCTGGAAGGGACCTTGGAGGTCTTCTAGTCCACCCCACCTGTTCAAGCATACCATTTCAGATCGTTGGCTGTCTAGTCTTTTCTTAAAAACCACCAGTGATATGAAGTACCCACAATTTCTGAAGGCAAGCTGTTTATTCTTCTCACTGGCTGATTGTCCTCACTGTCAGGAATTTTCTCCTTAATTCCAGGTTGCTTCTCTCCTTGATTAGTTCCTATCCATTGTTTCTTGTCCTGCCCTCTGGTGCTTTGGAGAATAAGTAGCCTAGCCTAGATTGTAACAAGGATTCTAAGCCACAGGCAGATTCAGTGGAACAGACAAGAATTGTTGTCTGATAAACTGAATCAGTTTCCATCACAGAGATTGTAAGAAGAAATTGAATTGTGTTTCAAAGAAAAAGATGCAAAACCTGACATCTGACTGGAATCTATGTCCTCAGTCTACCCCATTTCCAGAGGAGAATGGATCCACCGTGACCAGCAGTTGCTACACCTATTCTGCAGCATGCTCTTCTATCTGAATGTAGGCACTAAAAGAGGAAGGATGAAATTATACTTAAAAACCGTAAAACTGGCTAGACGTCGCTCATGAGTTCCCAATTATTTCGAATTTTATAATACTGTGACTTTCCCCATGCCAGAAAATTGGATGTTGGCTGTCCTTGTTAATTTGAAATACAGCAGATACATTTTGAGGTACTTCAGTTCTTGTCTGTTTGTATGTTCTGAACTTGTACAGCTGTTTAAGCCTGGGACTTTGTAACTAAGTAAAAAAAGAATAGAGGAAATGTTTTTTTTAAAGCACCTTTTGCCTGCTGTGGCTTCAGACAAAAATATATATTTTTAAAGCCTGAATTGTAAAAACATAAATTATGCAAAATGAGATAATTTGCTGCCATTTGTCTCCAAACTGGCCCTCCAGGTTTTCCAAGGGTGCACGTCATCATCTTCTTTTTTTCCTCACCTTTCTCAGCATTATAGATTTATCTGGAGAACTTGGACTTCTTCACGTAGCGTTCCAATAATTTGTGCTTTAAGTGGCAATCCCAGATCAATTTGTTCTCTGATCAAGTTGTTTTTCTATTCGCTATCCATAGAAAGTATAAACTGTTATATTGTTGTTCAGAATATTGTATGACAGGATTCATACAATATTGATATCTATTATATATAAATCTTAAGAGTTGCCATGGATGCAAACTTCATGTTCCCTCTTCATGCCCGTACACAGATTTCTGGTAATAACATATTTCTATCTTCCTAAATATCTACTTTTCCTCCTCTCTCAATAAGCAACTCCCATTTTTGTCTAAAAGGCCAAGTTACTCCAATATCAACAGTAAAATACTAGAAGAAGAATTAGTCAGAAATGCATACCATATTATACCAGTTCTCTTTGCCGATCCCTCCTGTTAAAACTCCTCACAGGAAACCGAGTAACTCCTTAGTAAAAGTCAGACCCCCACTTACTTTTTGCAACGTTGACCTTGGCCCAGATTAATGTGAAGGATTTGCACACCCTGCAGTCTGAAAAGGTTACCCATTTCTGAATAGAAAAATCATAGGCTTCACCACAAAATATAGCCTTCGTATCCCTTGCAATCGTTTTTCCCCTGTTCATTGCAGTTTTCACCTTCATATCCTACCACCTTGCACACATACAGGATAAGAGTGTTGGAAGGGACCTAGGAGGTCTTCTAGTCCAACCCCCTGCCCAAGCAGAAGACAAACGGGCTATCCAGTCTCTTCTTTAAAACCTCCAGGGTTGGAGCACCCAGAACTTCTGCAGACGAGCCATTCCAACTGATCAATTGTTTTCACTGTCAGGAAGTTTCTCCTTAATTCCAAGTGGCTTCTCTCCTTGATTAGTTTCCATCCGTTGCTTCTTGACCTACCCTCTGGTACTTTGGAGAATAGCTATCAGATCACCCCTCATCCTTCTAAGCCAGGGGTCTTCAAACTTGGCCCTTTTATGACTTGTGGATGGACTTCAACTCCCAGAATTCCTCAGCCAGCATGGCTGGCTGAGGAATTCTGGGGGTTGAAGTCCAAAAGTCATAAAAGGGCCAAATTTGAAGACCCCTGTTCTAAGCCTATCACCAGGGACAACTATGTAGCTCACCCATTATATCAAAACATGTCAACAGTTTCTGTCAATGGGCTTTTCCAGGCCAAAGAGTTACCCCATGAAATTAAGAAATGGAGCACAGGTGCCAAGCAGGGAGGTTAAACCATCTCAGTCACCTTGGTGTGGCTCCGGAATCAGCCTCAAATGAAGCATCTTTTCCTCCTGCCGAGTTAGAAGTTGCTTCCTTTGAGCCATCAGGGTTTGGCCCATTTTCAAGGAGATTTGCTAATGTTCCAGGAAGTTTCTCCTCTTTACGGACTAGGACAGTAGACCTTTACATTGGAAGCGGCTCCCGGGCTTGTATTTAATTTCTGTTGGCAACCAGAAAAGAGCAGGCCAGCTAGAACATTTTAAAAACCAATCCATGATTTGCCGAGCAGAGTAAATCTTCCTTATTTGCCACGCAGGGGCGGGTTCATGAAGAGAAAATCTGAGAAGAGATTTCTAGGTAAGCATAATAAATGTGCAGTGCCAATTCGGCTGTAAATAGGTTTCTTCCCAGCTGTGGCTCTCTAAAGGTCACTGGGATATTAGAAGAGAAACTCGGATGTTCTCCTCCATGGTAGCAGAAGTGTGGAAATCTTCCTGAAACAAATCTCTATCAGCAACTGACAAACGCTCGTTGTTGCGATGAGCAGAGTGTGGAATATGGCAAGAAGCTCAGCAATACTCATGTGTGCTGCAGACTTTTTCTTCTCCAAAACCGTTCCAGATCTTTGGAATGATTTTCACGGCAACATTTTTTTTTCTTCTAAATGTCCATCATTAACTTAGATCGGTGTTTCTCAACCTCAGCAACTTTAAGAGGGGTGGACTTCAACTCCCAGAATTCCCTTGCCAGCATTTGCCCAGAGCATCGCTTCACTGACCATAGTAATGCAAGCTCCACCCCTTTCTTACCTAGATATGATGTCATAGCACACGTACAGTAGGGGTGAAGCTTGCATTGTGAAGGTATGTCTCTGCCTCCAGCCTTACTAGACTACACCTTCATCCCATCTAGTCCAGCATACAGGATAAAATATGTGAATCCGAGTAAAGGGTCATATCAATAAACTTAAGGAAGTAGCAGTGAGTTGCGTGTAGCTGCACCATCAGAGTGAGAATGGCTGCCATTCCAGCCATTCAGAATTCATCTTGTTTTAATGGCACTTCTGGTCAAATAGAATCATTGAATCCTAGGATTGGAAGGGATCTTGAATGTCTTCTAGTTCAAACACCTGGCCACCGCCAGAATCCACCTACCATTCTGGATAAATAGCTGTCCAGCCTTTTGCCGGAAATCCAAATACAGGACCGCAATTGAGTCCAAAATTTCCATTGTTAAATGGATTTTGCCCCATTTAATGACCTTTCTTGGCACAGCTGTTAAGTGAGTCATTGCAGTTGTTAAGTTAGTAACATGGTTCTAAAGTGAATCTGTCTTTCCCAGTGACTTTGCTGGTCAGAAAGTCACAAAAGATGATCTCATGACCTGGGGACACTACAGCTGCCATAAATACATGTCAGTTTCCAAGCATCTGGATTTTGATCCCATGACTGCGGGAATGCTTCAACAGTCATAAATTATTTTCAGTGCCATTGTAACGTTGAGCAGTCACTATATGAATGGTTGTAAGTCAAGGACTATCTGCATATATGTATGTAAAATGTACTACCCTCTGTGCCCTGCTAGGTGGCAGCATCTAACCACATTTAATTGGTCTTGAAAAGCTAAACTGGGTCAGATTGGTTACTATTTGGATGGGAGACCACCAGGAAATGCCACCACTACAATCTAGCTTGAAATGTTCATTTTCAAAAGTCCCAGAAGAAGAGAGCAGCAAGCCACCTCTGACCTGGAGACAAAAAGGCTTTGTGGAGTTGCCAGAATTTGAGCAGACACACTTTTTTGTAGTCTCCTGCCAAATTGAGACTCGGGGGGGTGGGGGTGGAAAAGCCAAAGAGTTTTTAAACCTGTTCAATTCCCTGCACAAGGGCAAAATTCCTCTAAATTACGTTGTGCAATTCCTTCTCATTCCATTCCTTCTTTCAATTAGCATTTGTTTAGGTTCGTAGGAGGATGGGTGGGCATTAGAACAGCTGGGAGGAGAGAATATCGTACAGGTATTCCTCGACAGCTGAGCACAATTGAGCTCAAAGTTGCTATTGCTATGTGAGTTGCTAAGTGAGTTTTGCGGCAGGACTACGCGTAGGGCACACCTATTGTCGCTTTTTTGCAGGAAGTGGGTATGTGAGGTCTAAAGAAAAGAAGGGCTAGGGGTGATATGATAGCAGTCTTTCAATATCTAAGGAGCTGCCACAAAGAAGAGAGGGTATTCTCCAAAGCACCAGAAGGTAAGACAAGAAGCAACAGATGGAAACTAATCAAGGAGAGAAGCAACCTAGAATTAAGGAGAAACTTCCTTGACAGCGAGAACAATCAACCAGTGGAACGGCTTGCCTTCAGAAGCTGTGGGTGCTCCATCACTGGAGGCTTTTAAGAAGAGACTTTGTCCAGAATGCTAGAGGTTTTTCCACTTGAGTAGGGGGTTAGACTAGAGGACCTCCAAGGTCTCTTCCAGGTCTGTAATTCTGTATTTTGCCTGCTTGATATGGGCCGTTGGTACCAGCATGAGGAAGAAGTGGGGTGTTTTCACAGCAGGATAAGGAGACTGTGTGGAGGTGGCATTTGAGCTACAAGAGCTACAAAACAACAAACTCCCCCGCCGTGTTTTAAGGCTGCTTGTCTCTGCTTTTTCATATCTGAGGTATTTATCCCTTTTATTAATCCCAAAGTAGGCACTGCCCAAAGGAAGCACCAAAGTCCCTCTGAATTCAGGCAACAAACCGTTTATTTCATCAGCGGAGGCTTCTAAATTAAGCCTTTAATTATTGCAAAGTAAACAAGAGCATGCTTGTTTTCCTGGCTTTTAAAAGTCCCTGGCTTTGCTTTTTTGTAGCTGAACCCGTCAAGTCTTGCAAGTAGCTTAATCCGCTAAATTGAGAAGGCTTTATTCTTTCCAACAAAGTGCGGCTATTTCGATCTGGGTTGATTGACAGCAAATGATCATTAACGTCGAAGGGGCCCGGCCTGCTTTGAATGGCTGGCCTTGTTATCTGCAAAGGGATGGAGTTTGGCAAGGAAGGGAAAAACACTTGGCTGATTAACAGCGGTTTTCTGTAGGAACTCAGCTCCGGAGAGGTCGGCTTTTCCTCAGCTCTTCTTTGGCTCTTTCTTTGGGGTCCCTGGAGGGGTGGGGGGAAATGTCTTTCCCCCCCCTCCCCGCTTCACTTTGCCAAAGATTTCTGTGCCAAGAAAAAGCTATCTCCCATAACTCGAGATTTAGAGTAATGTTCCTCTGGGGCACAGTTCATTCTGGAAGGGGGGATGATGCCGATGCTGTTACTGTGGATTCTGATGGGTCCTTGATGCTCTCTGAGCTGGGTGGTTTTCTTGCAGACGTTTCACTAGCCTCACTAGGTAACATCATCAGTGCTAGGAAGGAGTGGGGCTTGCAGAGGAGGAGGAGGAGGAGGAGGAGGAGGAGGAGGAGGAGGAGGAGGAGGAGGAGGAGGAGGAGGAGGACTGTGAGGTCCTTGTTGCTCTCTGAGCTGGGTGGTTTTCTTGCAGACGTTTCACTAGCCTCACTAGGTAACATCATCAGTGCTAGGAAGGAGTGGGGCTTGCAGGGAGGAGGAGGAGGAGGAGGAGGAAGAGGAGGAGGACTGTGAGGTCCTTGTTGCTCTCTGAGCTTGGTGGTTTTCTTGCAGACGTTTGAGCACAATTGGCTGGCTCAGGAATTCTGGGAGTTGAAGTCCACGAGTCATAAAAGAGCCGAGGTTGCCTACCCCTGGCCTAAACATTGGTATTTGAACTTAGATCTTTTTAAAAATTATACTTTATTGCATTTTACTAATCTAGATGAAATGTTAATCTATATTGCTAGTCCATGTATGATATGCCATATGCTAAATCAATAAATTTGCCTGAATTGGTATAAGGTTTCCTGCTTGAGCAGGGGGTTGGACTAGATGACCTCCAAGGTCCCTTCCAACTTTTATTATTATTATTATTATTATTATTATTATTATTATTATTATTATTATTATTATTATTATTATTATTATTATTATTATTATTATTATTTGGAACCCCTTCCCAACCCCAAAAAATATGAGAGGATCAGGAAGTTGAAGTCTACATTTAATATTTTCATTTGAGGAAGGAGTGGCTTTGTAGCTTGAGAGACCTACTGTCGGTGCCTCCAGCATCCAGGAGAAGCTTTGCTTGGTGCAACCTGGTTGAGTTAGCTTCGCCTGAGTGGCCTGTGTCCTAATCATCTCATTATTGGATTTTGAAGCACATTTGAACTTGAGCTATCTTAGATCAGTCCATGCGCCCGTCCCTAAAAACACAACACTGATTTCTCTAGACCCAATTGTAGGTTGTTAAAATTAAGCTATGATTTCCCCAATCCTGGCTGGGGAATTCTGGGAACTGAAGTCTGCATATCTTGAAATGGTCAAGTTTGAGAAATGTTGAGCTAAAGTTTCCTACAGCCTACTATTCATCCCAGAGACTTAAGATTAGATGTGAAAAGCTTGCAGAGGATCTGATTTGGTTCACCTCACCGTGGGCTTGGCAAACAACCTTCCTAGGAACAGACCCCCATTTATTAAGGGGAGTTCTGCTAGCCCCCCTGCCCCAGGCCCCTTCCATTAAATGACGGAAGTCATGCCACTTGAGCATCACAGTTGGTGAAACAATGCTAATCTAGAAATCCAGAAGTTCTTATGTAGAGGGCTGTTGTATTAAGCTTCTTTGTTGAAAATAAATCCTTTAAAACTTTTTTATTTCTTGTTGATTTTGATAGATTGTAGATTTATATGGGATGCGGTGGCTCAGTGGGTTAGGATGCTGAGCTTGTCGATCAGAAGATCAGCAGTTTGGCGGGTCGAATCCCGAGTGCCGCGTAACAGAGTGAGTGCCTGTTACTCGTCCCAGCTTCTGCCAACCTAGCAGTTCGAAAGCACGTA
Organism: Vipera berus; assembly: GCF_964194415.1. Classification (NCBI taxonomy): domain Eukaryota; kingdom Metazoa; phylum Chordata; class Lepidosauria; order Squamata; family Viperidae; genus Vipera; species Vipera berus. Next base: position 188,172 of record NW_027673647.1, read on the forward strand.
AAAATGCAAGTAGAAAAATAGGGACCACTCCGGTGGGAAGGTAACAGCGTTCCGTGCGCCTTTGGCGTCTAGTCATGCCGGCCACATGACCACGGAGATGTCCTCGGACAAGCGCTGGCTCTTTGGCTTTGAAACGGAGATGAGCACCGGCCCCTAGAGTCGGAAACGACTAGCACGCATGTGCGTGGGAACCGTTACCTTTACCCTTTTTAGATTTATATGATGGGCAGATCATCAATATACTGTTGATTCTTAGCAACCGCATAGGTAGATTTTTCTCCCTGGGTTGATTTTATCACAATGGTTTTATTTAAGATTATATATATGCTGCGTTCTTGTAGACAATAATTCTCAACTCCTTCAGGAGGAAGAACAATATAGAAATAAAACAATAACAATAATACCTTGACACATTATTATAAACAGTACATCATAATTGAATAGGAAGTTTGAACAGATGTTCAAAATAAATCTTTATCATGATTTATTTCTTGCTGATTCTGATGGATTTATTAATTTGATTAATTAATCAAATTAATTTGATTGATTATGTGCCATCAGGTTGGTGTTGACTCTTGGTGACCACATAGATTTTTTTACATGAGTTGATTTTATTACAATGGTTTTATTTAAGATTGCCTATGCTGTGTTTAGACAATAAATCTTGCCTCCTTCAGAAGGGAGAACAATAAAGAAATAAAATAATAAGAAAAATTGACCATTATTATTGATATTAATTGTAAATCTTAATCATATATCTTATGCTATCATTAATTATATGTCATTAATATTATAAATCTTAATGGTTTTCTATTTATTCGTGTAATTATTTCTGTGGTCCCCAAGAATCAATACTGACTTAATGGCACACAGTCAATTTCATTTACCTATGATTTGCTTCTGATATTTGTTTCTAATCATACTCAACATTCATTAACTATTTTGTCATTACTAACTTTAGAAATCCCCTAGCATTTATCAAGTATAGTAAAGATAATAAAGCAAAATAAACTTGGCTCAAGTTTGCACCGGTAATTTTCAACTTACAACTATTCATTTAGCGACTGCTCAAAGTTACAGTGGTGCTTAAGAAAGTGATTCACACAATCGCTCCTCGCACTTACAACTGCCACAAGATCCCCAGGGTCACGGGATCAAAACCAGGCACTTGGTAGACAGCATGTGTTTAGGATGCCTGCAGCATGCCGGGGATCTTGTGATCACCACTTGCAACCTTCCCAGCCAGCTTCTGACAAGCAAAGTCCAAGTGGGGAAGCCAGATTCCCTAACGACTGCAGTCATTTGCTTAACGACCGTGGCAGAAAAGATCGTAAAATAGGGACCAGCCTCATTTGGCAACTGAAGCTCTGCTGCCAATTGTGGTCTCGAGTTAAGGACTACCTGTAATGTAGTAGACATATTAAAGGGAAAAAAAGAGAGAAAGGGGGTAAAAGAGATTAAAGCCAATTCAGGTACCAATTACAGGTAGTCCTCGATTTATGACCACAATGGAGCCCCGAGTTTCTGTGCTAAGTGAGAAATTTGGTAAGTTTGTTAAGTGAACCACTGCAGTTGTTACGTTAGTAACACGGTTGTTAAGCGAATCTGGCTTTCCGCATGGACATGGCTTGTCAGGAGGTCGCAAAAGGGGATCTCATGACCCTGGGACCCTGCAACCATCATAAGTATGAGTCAGTTGTCAAGCACCCAAATGTAAAACATGTGACCACGGGCATGCTGCAACGGCCATAAGTGTGAAAAATGGTATCAGTCACTTTTTACAGTGCTGTTGTAACTTTGAATGGTCACTAAATGAACTATTGTAAGTTGAGGACTACCTGTATTAAACTGACACCACTGCGTACTCCTAGGTAAACCCTGTATCTGAGTTTGATCCCGGTGTATCCAATGACCTGGGTTTTGCTATGTTGTCCTCTGGTTCTAAACCACCACCCCCTTGGGAAAATTTGTGGTTAGAAAAGTAACCGAGACAATCGCCTTACGTTTCATTGAAAATCTGATGATTTTTCAGGAGAAGATACTTTGGTGTGAGTGAGCCTGTTACTTCCCACTTTAATCCACCCTGAGCAGAATTATGCATCTCTCTCCTTCTTATGCTTTCTTTCATCTTGGGAACATCAGAAAGGTTCATTTCGTTTAAGAGGTCCTGCTAATTAGCCTGAAATCTTTGCTTTTGATTTAAAGGCATTGTAGTGAGTGGTGTTTGGGTCCTCTCTCATCGTACAGTAAGACTCGTATTTTATTTTATTTCTGCTTTCCATTTTAATTGCCTGTCAGCTAGAAGGGTCCCATTATTGGGTGGTATCTCAGGGACTTCTGAAGCTGAGTTAGTGCTTGTTTGTCAGAGGGATAGATATCAAAAGGGAGAATTGAGGAGCCTGCGTGGCTGAGTTTATACAACAGACTGGACTACAAAGGTATCTGCTGGGTCTAGTTGAACCAGAGTTAAGATAATGGCTGCGATGGTATGATCAAAGCTTTATGTATTTTTAGGTGTATCACACACAAAATGGCCAGAGCTTCAATGACAACTAACAAAGGCCACCGTCTTGCCTATTTTTCATCACATCCAATGGACGCCTTGGCTAAAATGGATTCTAGGCTATCCTTAGATCCCAACTACAGTATAAGCTTAGCAAAGTTGTACAAAACCGTGATATCAAACTCCTCCTGGAATTGTGGGGGGTTCATCATTGGAGGTTTTCAAGAAAAGGCTGGACAGCCACTTGTCCAGAGTCGTATAAGATCTCCTGCCTTGGTCAGAATGTTAGACTAGAAGACCTCCAAGTGCCTTCTGGCCCTATGATTCTGTGTTTCTATCCCGGATGGGATGGAATTAATTTCTGCTTTGTCAAGTCCTGGAAGGAATGTTCTTAAATGCTGAAGTGGCACCTTGAAGCTAAAGAGAAGCTCATCAGCTGTGATCTTTCTAACAGGGGTAGGCAACATTGGCTCTTTTATGACTGGTGGACTTCAACTCCCAAAATTCCTGAGCCGGCCATGCTGAGGGGAAAGGGAGAGGTTTCCAAGCTGAGCCATGCTGGCTCAGGAATTCTGGGAGTTGAAGTCCACCAGTCATAAAAGAGCCAAGGTTGACTATCCCTGGCCTAGGCCTAGGCCGCTTTATGACTCGTGGACTTCAACTCCCAGAATTCCTGAGCCAGCCATGCTGAGGGGAAAGGGAGAGGTTTCCAAGCTGAGCCATGCTAGCTCAGGAATTCTGGGAGTTGAAGTCCACGAGTCATAAAAGAGCCAAGGTTGCCTACACCTCTTCTAGAAGATCATGGTGGTTGATTCCTTCTGCTCCACAGAGAGACGTCTCTTTCACCTGGCGGACCCTGCCTGTGAAACAGTGTTCCTGTCTCTTATGTTCACATCTTCCTGCCTCCATGCTCATGTCAGATTTGTTTCAGGCAGGGGCTTTATAATCATGGGGAGGTGGGAGCAAGAGGAGGGAAGAAGGAATGTCTTTTTAGTTATCACGTTGATGTACTTATTCCCATTGTCTTCATTTGTCACTGTTGACCTTGTTGTTGTTAGTTGCGAAGTCGTGTCCAACCCATTGCGACCCCATGGACAACGTTCCTCCAGGCCTTCCTGTCCTCTTCCATCTTCTGGAGTCCATTTAAGCTCACGCCTACTGCTTCAGTGACTCCATCCAGCCACCTCATTCTCTGTCGTCCCCTTCTTCTCTTGCCCTCAATCTTTCCCAGCATTAGGCTCTTCACCAGTGAGTCCTTCCTTCTCATTAGGTGGCCAAAGGATTTGAGTTTCCACTTCAGGATCTGGCCTTCTAAAGAGCAGTCAGGGTTGATCTCCTCTAGGACTTTCTTTCTGACTTTCTCCATAGGAACCTGGAATGTAAGATCCATGAATCAAGGAAAGCTGGACGTGGTCAAACAAGAGATGACAAGACTGAACATCGACATCTTAGGTATCAGCGAACTAAAATGGACAGGAATGGGTGAATTTAATTCAGATGACCATCAGGTATACTACTGCGGGCAAGAATCCCTCAGAAGAAATGGAGTAGCCTTCATAGTCAATAAAAGAGTAGGGAAATCAATACTGGGATACAATCCTCAAAATGACAGAATGATCTCAGTTCGAATCCAAGGCAAACCATTCAATATCACAGTAGTCCAAGTCTATGCCCCAACCACCAGTGCTGAAGAGGATGAAATTGACCGGTTCTATGAAGCCCTACAGCACCTTATAGAAGTAACACCAAAAAATGATGTCCTTATCATCAGGGGGGATTGGAATGCTAAAGTAGGAAGCCAAAAGATAACTGGAATAACAGGCAAGTTTGGCCTTGGAGTACAAAATGAAGCAGGGCACAGGCTGATAGAATTTTGTCAAGAGAATACAATGGTCATAGCAAACACTCTTTTCCAACAACCCAAGAGACGGCTCTACACATGGACATCACCAGACGGTCAACACAGAAATCAGATTGACTATATGCTCTGCAGCCAAAGATGGAGAAGCTCTATACAGTCGGTAAAAACAAGACCAGGAGCTGACTGTGGCTCAGACCATGAGCTTCTCCTCGCAAAGTTTAGGCTTAAACTGAAGAAAGTAGGGAAAAGCACTAGGCCACTCAGGTATGAATTAAATCATATCCCTGTTGAATATACAGTAGAGGTGACAAATAGATTTAAGGAATTAGATCTGATAGACAGAGTGCCTGAAGAACTATGGACAGAGGTTCGCGACATTGTACAACAGGTAGCAACCAAAACCATCCCAAAGAAAAAGAAATGCAAGAAAGCAAAATGGCTGTCTGAGGAAGCCTTGCAAATAGCTGAGGAAAGGAGGGAAGCGAAAGGCAAGGGAGAAAAACATAGATATGCCCAATTGAATGCAGAATTCCAGAGAATAGCTAGAAGAGATAAGAATGCCTTCTTAAATGAACAGTGCAAAGAAATAGAAGAAAACAATAGAATAGGGAGGACCAGAGATCATTTCAAGAAAATTGGAGAGATGAAGGGAACGTTTAATGCAAAAATGGGCATGATAAAGGACCAAAATGGCAGGGACCTAACAGAGGCAGAAGAGATTAAGAAGAGGTGGCAAAATTACACAGAAGAACTATACAAGAATGAGCTTAACGTCCCAGATAATCACAATGAGGTGGTCACTGACCTCGAGCCAGACATCCTAGAATGTGAGGTGAAGTGGGCCTTAGAAAAGCTGAGCAACAACAAAGCTAGTGGAGGTGACAGTATTCCAGCTGAGCTATTCAAAATCTTAAAAGACAGTGCAGTAAAAGTGCTACACTCAATTTGCCAGCAAATTTGGAAAACTCAACAGTGGCCACAGGATTGGAAAAGATCAGTTTACATTCCAATTCCAAAGAAAGGCAGTGCCAAAGAATGTTCAAACTATCGCACCATTGCACTCATTTCTCATGCTAGTAAAGTCATGCTTAAAATCCTACAAGCTAGACTTCAGCAGTATGTGGATCGAGAACTACCAGAAGTACAGGCAGGATTTCGAAGAGGCAGAGGAACTAGAGATCAAATTGCCAACATACGCTGGATCATGGAGAAAGCTAGGGAGTTCCAGAAAAACATCTACTTCTGCTTCATTGACTATGCTAAAGCCTTTGATTGTGTGGATCATAACAAACTGTGGCAAGTTCTTAAAGAGATGGGTGTACCAGACCATCTTATTTGTCTCTTGAGAAACCTATATGCGGGTCAAGAAGCAACAGTGAGAACTGGACACGGAACCACTGATTGGTTCAAAATTGGGAAAGGAGTCCGGCAAGGCTGTATACTGTCGCCCTGCCTATTTAACTTATATGCAGAGCACATCATGAGAAAGGCAGGGCTAGATGAATCAAAAGTTGGAATTAAGATTGCCGGAAGAAATATCAACAACCTAAGATACGCAGATGATACCACTCTAATGGCAGAAAGTGAAGAAGAACTAAAGAGCCTCTTGTTGCAGGTGAAGAAGGAGAGTGCAAAACTTGGGTTGAAACTTAACATTAAGAAAACCAAGATCATGGCATCTGGCCCTCTCAATTCTTGGCAAATAGATGGGGAAGAAATGGAGGTAGTGACAGATTTTGTTTTCCTGGGCTCCAAGATCACTGCAGATGGGGACTGTAGCCAAGAAATTAAAAGACGCTTGCTCTTGGGGAGGAAAGCCATGGCAAATCTAGACAGCACACTAAAAAGCAGAGACATCACCCTGTCAACAAAAGTGCGTATAGTCAAGGCTATGGTCTTCCCAGTTGCAATGTATGGCAGTGAAAGTTGGACCATAAGAAAGGCTGAGCGCCAAAGAATTGAGGCCTTTGAACTATGGTGCTGGAGAAGACTCCTGCGAGTCCCTTGGACTGCAAGGAGATCAAACCGGTCAGTCCTAGAGGAGATCAACCCTGACTGCTCTTTAGAAGGCCAGATCCTGAAGCTAAAACTCAAATACTTTGGCCACCTAATGAGAAGGAAGGACTCACTGGAGAAGAGCCTAATGCTGGGAAAGATCGAGGGCAATAGAAGAAGGGGACGACAGAGAATGAGGTGGCTGGATGGAGTCACTGAAGCAGTAGGTGTGAGCTTAAATGGACTCCAGAAGATGGTAGAAGACAGGAAGGCCTGGAGGAATGTTGTCCATAGGGTCGCGATGGGTCGGACACGACTTCGCAGCTAACAACAACAGGACTGACCGGTTTGATCGCCTTGCAGTCCAAGGGACCTTATTGTTCTATTATTTTGCTTCTGTTTACGTGCCTTTTCATTTTACTTCCTCTTTACTCCTGTAAGATGCCTCGAGTAGCCCTTTGGAGAGATAGGTAGCAAATACAGGTAGTCCTCAACTTACAACCGTTCTTTTAGTGACTGTTCGAAGTTCCAATGGCGCTGAAAAAAATGACTTGCAACCATTTTTCACACTTATGACCATTGCAGCATCCCTGTGGTCACTTGATTTACATTAAAATGCTGGGCAACTGACTCACACTTATGACGGTTGCAATGTCCCAGGGTCATTTGATTGCCACCTTCTGACAAGCAAAGTCCCTGGGGAAGGCAGATTCACTTAACAACCGTGCTACTAATTTTAACGACCGCAGTGATTCGCTGAACAAATGTGACAAGTAAAGTTGTAAAAAGGGGCAAAACACACTTAACAAATTTCTTACTTAGCAACATACATTTCGGTGGGGGTGTCAATTGTGGCCCTAAGTTGAGGACTATCTGTGAATTTAACAAATAAATAAGGAGAATACCAGCTCTAGCTCTACCGAAATGCAGGACTACCTTGGCATATATCATGTCTCTCTTGCTAATTCCGAGATGGTGCTCCTGACCCATCGGAGGCCAGAGAGTGACCCATCACCATGGAGACGGCTATGAGGCTGTACCAGTTTCCAGACTTGCAAAGGCAACAAAGCTCTGTCTGTGTTGGAGGGCGGGAGGTATTTTGATGCATCTAGCCTGGATGTAGACTTCAGCTCAGTGGTGGATACTCATAATTAGTTGAAGGCAGCTTCTGATGTTCCTGGCGGGGCAATTAATTCCTTCGTCCAGCAATACCCTTTCAAGAGTTGGTAGCAGCCTATAACAGACACCAGGGACTATAAATGAGATTCCTCCATTCACACAGGCATTGGGTTACTTTTAATTATAAAGAAGACCCCTGCTTTCATTTTCTCCAGGCTTCTTTTTGAACGATTCCCAAAAGAAGTATATTGGGAGAACTTTGAAAACTATTTAGCTGAAGGACGTGCTCCAATCCTTGCATGACCTCTGACTATTCTTGCAATTTCTTGGCAGTGGCTTCTTCCTACTCTCTACTCCTTCTCATCCCATTACTTAGGTGAGCTTTCAGAAAAAAGCAAGAGAATTGTTATGGCCCTTGGGTCAAGCTTGGTTTCTGGTGAGAAAAAAGACAACTCCATGTAACTTTTTTTTTTTTTGCAACGTTTCCAGAAGGTCTTTCATAAGTATCTCTTTCTGGGATGCTCTTCAACTTCTCGACCTAGGCATTTTCTTTCGACTTCTGGGACGTTTTTCATCTTCTTCAGCTTCAGACATTTTACAACTTCTTGGTTTTAGAAGTTTTATAACTTCTCAGCTGAGGGCTAAGATCCCATGTCACCCAGCTGGCTTCTGTCCCTGAGAGAGAACCAAAACATGGGTCTCCTTGTGTATCCCAAAGGTGTTTTTCAGGAGGCAACTGGACTTTTTTGTTTTTTCTTTGAAGACGTTTCACTTCTCGTCCAAGACGTTTCTTCAGCTCTGACCGGAACGTGGGGAACGGAAGGATTTATATTCCTTGCAGACAGCTTGTCGTTTGCCTTCTTTTTGAGAGTTGTTGAGGGCACTTGGAGGTTTACCTGTGTCCTCAGGGTAGTGCAGAGGTGTGTGCAGCCTTCTTGGCTGCAGGATGTTTTCTGCCCTGTACCTGTAGTCTGCAATGTTTTCTGGAAATCTGTTCATACTCCTGCACCATTCAGAGCTGGAAGCTTCTTAGATGAGAAGCAAAATGTCTTCAAAGAAAAACAAGAAAGTCCAGTTGCCTCATGACAACCATGACCTGGATGACAGAGAATTTCCATAAACATTTCCTTCTATAGCAAATTTAACTGCTACATCCAACTGACTATAGACCAAAAGAGGGGTCTTCCTTAAAGCAGATTCTCTGGATTGTCATGGGTGCTTTTACAGACCTGCTAGTTTAGAGGAAACTAGTCAGTGGAGGTATGAAGGTACACGATGGAGAGCCATGAGGATCTGCTTAAATCAAAGCATGGAAGGAGTTTGTCAGTATTCAGATGAGGCTTCATGTAAATACTACATTTCAAGTTATATTCAGCATTTATAGGGGGAAGAAAGATAAAAGGTAAAGGTAAAGGATCCCCCGCACATGAGTGCTAGTCATTTCCAACTCTAGGGGCCGGTGCTCATCTCCGTTTCAAAGCCGAAGAGCCAGCGCTTGTCCGAAGACGTCTCCGTGGTCATGTGGCCGGCATGACTAGACGCCAGAGGCGCACGGAACGCTGTTACCTTCCCACCGTAACGGTCCCTATTTTTCTACTTGCATTTTTACGTGCTTTCCAACTGCTAGGTTGGCAGAAGCTGGGACGAGTAACAGGCGCTCACTCTGTTACGCGGCATTCGGGATTCGACCCACCAAACTGCCAACCATCTGATCGACAAGCTCAGCGTCCTAACCCACTGAGCCACTGTGTCCCCTTAAAGAAAGATATAATGGTTGATTTCCTGTTTCAATCAATAAAAAATGCACCGATCGTCCATTGCGGTTTTCATCTAGGCAAAGTGCAGGAATCCTGTGTAGGACATTTCTCTAGACTTCATTTCCCAGAATTCCCCAGCAAGCATTTTAGAACAGGGGTTCCCAACCCCCGGTCCGTGGATTGGAGGTCTTCTAGTCCAACCTCCTGCTCAAGCAGGAGATCCTGTACTATCCCAGACAAATGGCTGTCCAGTCTCTTCTTAAAAGCCTCCAGTGATGGAGCACCCACTTCTGTAGGCAAGCCGTTCCATTGATTGATTGCTCTCGCCATTAGGAAATTTCTCCTTAGATCCAAATTGCTTCTCTCCTTGATTAGATTCCATTCATTGTTTCTTGTCTTGCGTTCTGGTGCTTTGGAGAATAGTTTGACGAGAGAGAGAGAAAGAGAGAGAGCGGTATTAATACTTCACATGATCTTGATTCTATGCCTCTGTTTATACAACCCAGGATTGTATTAGCTTTTTTGGTTGCTGCTGCACACTGCTGACTCATAGTCAAGTGATCGTTATTCTTGAAGCAAATTAAAACTTCCAAGTAATATGCCAAGAAGAGTGCCAATTTTCTTCTCCTAGATCTTCTGTTTGGGGAAGGTTAGGAGATATGCATATTTAGCATTCTCTTCCTTTGGCAGCAATGGGATAAGTGTGTCAAGGTGAATCAAAGCTCAAAGAGCTTGGATTCATTTCATCTGCATTCACACTGAATTAATTTGAATAGAGTTGACACCGTTATGCTTTGTGCCATATTAAACGTTGAAATTTGGTCACAATTTCTGGAGGTCTCTAGGGCCCACACTGAGGTTTTTGGAACTATCACTCATGTCAGCTGGTACCAAAGAGGGAGAAGAGATTATGCTTGTGTTCAACTTCTACAGCAGGGGTCTTCAAACTTGGCCCTTTTATGCCTCGTGGACTTCAGCTCCCAGAATTCTTGAGCCAGACACGCTGAGGGAAAAGGGAGAGGTTTCCAAGCTGAGCCATGCTGGCTCAGGAATTCTGGGAGTTGAAGTCCACGAGTCATAAAAGAGCCAAGGTTGCCTACCCCTGGTATTAGGGTTTCCTGCCTTGAGCAGGGGGTTGGACTAGAAGACCTCCAAGCTCCCTTCCTGGCCTATGACTCTAACATATTAAGCTTGGACTGTGCTAATTATGGTTAATGGCTATTTTGATCTGAATCCTGCCCATTTGAAAAACTGTATGCATCCGTTTAGTATGCAAACCTTGAAGAGGAGTTAATCCACAACCAGGCGAGGCAAGTGCTGAATTCTGGGCGTTGAACTACACAAGTCATCAAAGGGCCATGTTTGAAGACCCCTGTTCCACAGTTTAGGGAAGATGCCGAAGCTAAGCCCCTGTCTTAGGCAGGGCTTCAGCATGTTAGACCAGGCCTGGGAAAGAGCCAGCTCCACAGTGATAAAGATCACGGAACAGCCTTCAAGCACTCTCACATTCAGAAGCTCCAGATACAATTGGAGGAAGGAAATCTCTTGTGCTCCTTGTAAATGTAGACTTCAAAAGATGGACAGCCTGCAACCAGAAAGACACCCCTGTTCCTTTGCAGTCCCTTCCCAGGCCAGACCCTTTGCACTTCTGTAGGACTGCACCTGGCCAGCCAGAATCTCCACGTCACAGGCAGAATTGTCAAGCTCAATCAAACTGGGAACCTGGACTCTTTTATGACTCGTGGAGATGAAGTCCACGAGCCATAAAAGAGCCAAGGTTGCCTACCCCTGGCCAAGGGTGTTGGGCATGAAGGAGGAAGTGAGCTAATTCATGTGGGCTTTCATGAGCAGGTGGGCTGACCTTTTCCTTGGATTCCCCCCCCCCTTAAAAAATTAGGCACATGCCAAGCAGTGCTCTGAACATTTAAGGTAAGATGTTTCAGCAGCTTGAGGCCCCCGGGGTGATCTCTCTTCTCCTACTATACCAAGTCTAACGTTGGCAAGCAAACTGTAATTTTTACACGGCGAAACTGTCAGCGGATGCTAAATTGCTCTATGTTGGCTTGATCTGATACTGATAGTCCTCGATGTACGACCACAATGGAGCCCGAAATTTCTGTTGCTAAGTGAGACAGATCTCAAGTTAATTTTGCCCCATTTCACAACCTTCCCTGCTTCAGTTGTTAAGTGAATCACTGCAGCTGTTATGTCAGTAGCACAGGTGTTAACTGAATCAACTTGGCTTGTCAGAAGGTCGCAAAAGGGGATCACGTGACTCCGGGACCCTGCAACCGTCATAAATAGGAGTCAGTTCCCAAGCATCTGAGTTTTGATCCCGTGACCCTGGGGTTGCTGCAACGGTTGTCAGTGTGAAAAACGGTCATAAGTCACTTTTCCCAATGTCCTAGCTTCAAATGGTCCCTAAATGAACCGTCGCAAACGGAGGACTAACCGTAACAATAAGGTTTAAAAAATTACTGTGCTTGATGAAGTAGAGCAGACTTCTGGAGATAGAGGCCTACCAATCTCAAAATGGAAGCATCCTGTGCTGGTCGGATCTTAAGGGGTGGAGAAAGGAGAATATGGTGTCTCCTTGCTGGGGAAAAGAGAAAATAAAGCAAAAATAGGATTTTTATCCTCCTGCGGAGGTCACTAGCAAGGAATTTTCCTTCTGCACATGTTTTCCGGTGATAAAGGAAGTGAAGCAAGGAACCGGCTCCTATCAGGAGAAAGCTGCCTTGGCAGCAACGCTGATTCCAACAGCCCCACCAGAGATAAATGAGTTCGAAAAAGTGCTGACTCCGACATCCAGATTTCACTCCACGGAGCAGGGGGGTGGGGGGGTGTCCCTCCGTGGCTCAGCTGCTTGGCAGTGATCTCCGAGGAGATCCAGGGAGACGGCTGTGCGTGCTCCTTGACGCCTCGGGTGGCGCCTTCCTCCCCGGGTGGCGGGACGGGGCAGTGCACGGTGGGCGCATAACGTAATATAACCGTCACGACGAGACCCTTGTAACCGTGAGAGCTGTGGAACTGAAGGGTTGTTTTTCTTCCCACCAAATGTTCAGGACATGACTTGCACATGAGTTTGGATGAGCAGATGGTTTGGCGAGACAGTGGTTCGGACATTCCCGAGGCGTAACTGGTGGGTTCCTGTGCGGTGTGCGTTGAGGGCTAGGTCTCCAACCTCCCCCCCCCCATCCCTTGAGGCTCAGTGGCTCCCGCCAGCTAAGAGGCCGAGCCGGGCTCTTGTCTTGCAGACTACGTGAAGGAATCGGCCCACAGCTCCAGCTC